>NW_027553165.1:0-44963 GCF_045843805.1 Urocitellus parryii
ACATGTATCTATATAGGAGAAAACAGAGTGAAACCTAAACATGAAAACGGTTACTGCAAAGGAACGGTTTAACCTAGAAGAACGAAATTTGGTGAGCCAAGTGGGATTGGTGTACTGATCATTAAATGGAAGTATCATCAAGATTGGGTGAAAAAATGTTTGCTGAGATTTCAGGAAACTCGTAGTTTTTTGGAAGCTTGGCAACCCCTTTCAATGAAAGGGATTCTCGTCAGTCTCTGCTTGGGGCTACTTCAATAGCACACAAACCATAGCGATAGAACTTGGAACTACATTATTGTGCCAAGTTTCAAAGAGCTAGCACAAACCGTGTTTGATTTAGAGTTCCAACTACATGTATCCATATAGGAGAAAACAGAGTGAAACCTAAACATGAAAACGGTTACTGCAAAGGAACGGTTTAACTTAGAAGAACGAAATTTGGTGAGCCAAGTGGGATTCGTGTACTGATCATTAAATGGAAGTATCATCAAGATTGGGTGAAAAAATGTTTGCTGATATTTCAGGAAACTCGTAGTTTTTTGGAAGCTTGGCAACCCCTTTCAATGAAAGGGATTCTCGTCAGTCTCTGCTTGGGGCTACTTCAATAGCACACAAACCATAGCGATAGAACTTGGAACTACATTATTGTGCCAAGTTTCAAAGAGCTAGCACAAACCGTGTTTGATTTAGAGTTCCAACTACACGTATCTATATAGGAGAAAACAGAGTGAAACCTAAACATGAAAACGGTTACTGCAAAGGAACGTTTTAACCTAGAAGAACGAAATTTGGTGTGCCAAGTGGGATTGGTGTACTGATCATTAAATGGAAGTATCATCAAGATTGGGTGAAAAAATGTTTGCTGATATTTCAGGAAACTCGTAGTTTTTTGGAAGCTTGGCAACCCCTTTCAATGAAAGGGATTCTCGTCAGTCTCTGCTTGGGGCTACTTCAATAGCACACAAACCATAGCGATAGAACTTGGAACTACATTATTGTGCCAAGTTTCAAAGAGCTAGCACAAACCGTGTTTGATTTAGAGTTCCAACTACATGTATCCATATAGGAGAAAACAGAGTGAAACCTAAACATGAAAACGGTTACTGCAAAGGAACGGTTTAACTTAGAAGAACGAAATTTGGTGAGCCAAGTGGGATTCGTGTACTGATCATTAAATGAAAGTATCATCAAGATTGGGTGAAAAAGTGTTTGCTGATATTTCAGGAAACTCGTAGTTTTTTGGAAGCTTGGCAACCCCTTTCAATGAAAGGGATTCTCGTCAGTCTCTCCTTGGGGCTACTTCAATAGCACACAAACCATAGCGATAGAACTTGGAACTACATTATTGTGCCAAGTTTCAAAGAGCTAGCACAAACCGTGTTTGATTTAGAGTTCCAACTACATGTATCCATATAGGAGAAAACAGAGTGAAACCTAAACATGAAAACGGTTACTGCAAAGGAACGGTTTAACCTAGAAGAACGAAATTTGGTGTGCCAAGTGGGATTGGTGTACTGATCATTAAATGGAAGTATCATCAAGATTGGGTGAAAAAATGTTTGCTGAGATTTCAGGAAACTCGTCGTTTTTTGGAAGCTTGGCAACCCCTTTCAATGAAAGGGATTCTCGTCAGTCTCTGCTTGGGGCTACTTCAATAGCACACAAACCATAGCGATGGAACTTGGAACTATATTATTGTGCCAAGTTTCAAAGAGCTAGCACAAACCGTGTTTGATTTAGAGTTCCAACTACATGTATCTATATAGGAGAAAACAGAGTGAAACCTAAATATGAAAACGATTACTGCAAAGGAACGGTTTAACCTAGAAGAACGAAATTTGGTGAGCCAAGTGGGATTGGTGTACTGATCATTAAATGGAAGTATCATCAAGATTGGGTGAAAAAATGTCTGCTGAGATTTCAGGAAACTCGCAGTTTTTTGAAGCCTGGCAACCCCTTTCTATGAAAGGGATTCTCGTCAGTCTCTGCTTGGGGCTTCTTCAATAGCACACAAACCATAGCGATAGAACTTGGAACTACATTATTGTGCCAAGTTTCAAAGAGCTAGCACAAACCGTGTTTGATTTAGAGTTCCAACTACATGTATCCATATAGGAGAAAACAGAGTGAAACCTAAACATGAAAACGGTTACTGCAAAGGAACGGTTTAACCTAGAAGAACGAAATTAGGTGAGCCAAGTGGGATTGGTGTACTGATCATTAAATAGAAGTATCATCAAGATTGGGTGAAAAAATGTTTGCTGATATTTCAGGAAACTCGTAGTTTTTTGGAAGCTTGGCAACCCCTTTCAATGAAAGGGATTCTCGTCAGTCTCTGCTTGGGGCTACTTCAATAGCACACAAACCCTAGCGATAGAACTTGGAACTACATTATTGTGCCAAGTTTCAAAGAGCTAGCACAAACCGTGTTTGATTTAGAGTTCCAACTACATGTATCCATATAGGAGAAAACAGAGTGAAACCTAAACATGAAAACGATTACTGCAAAGGAACGGTTTAACCTAGAAGAACGAAATTTGGTGAGCCAAGTGGGATGGGTGTACTGATCATTAAATGGAAGTATCATCAAGATTGGGTGAAAAAATGTTAGCTGAGATTTCAGGAAACTCGTAGTTTTTTGGAAGCTTGATAACCCCTTTCAATGAAAGGGATTCTCGTCAGTCTCTGCTTGGGGCTACTTCAATAGCACACAAACCATAGCGATAGAACTTGGAACTACATTATTGTGCCAAGTTTCAAAGAGCTAGCACAAACCGTGTTTGATTTAGAGTTCCAACTACATGTATCCATATAGGAGAAAACAGAGTGAAACCTAAACATGAAAACGGTTACTGCAAAGGAACGGTTTAACCTAGAAGAACGAAATTTGGTGAGACAAGTGGGATGGGTGTACTGATCATTAAATGGAAGTATCATCAAGATTGGGTGAAAAAATTTTAGCTGAGATTTCAGGAAACTCGTAGTTTTTTGGAAGCTTGATAACCCCTTTCAATGAAAGGGATTCTCGTCAGTCTCTGCTTGGGGCTACTTCAATAGCACACAAACCATAGCGATAGAACATGGAACTACATAATTGTGCAAAGTTTCAAAGAGCTAGCACAAACCGTGTTTGATTTAGAGTTCCAACTACATGTATCCATATAGGAGAAAACAGAGTGAAACCTAAACATGAAAATGGTTACTACAAAGGAACGGTTTTACCTAGAAGAACGAAATTTGGTGAGCCAAGGTGGATTGGTGTACTGATCATTAAATGGAAGTATCATCAAGATTGGGTCAAAAAATGTTAGCTGAGATTTCAGGAAACTCGTAGTTTTTTGGAAGCTTGGCAACCCCTTTCAATGAAAGTGATTCTCGTCAGTCTCTGCTTGGGGCTACTTCAATAGCACACAAACCATAGGGATAGAACTTGGAACTACATTATTGTGCCAAGTTTCAAAGAGCTAGCACAAACCGTGTTTGATTTAGAGTTCCAACTACATGTATCCATATAGGAGAAAACAGAGTGAAACCTAAACATGAAAACGGTTACTGCAAAGGAACGGTTTAACCTAGAAGAACGAAATTTGGTGAGCCAAGTGGGATTCGTGTACTGATCACTACCTGCAAGTATCATCAAGATTGGGTGAAAAAATGTTTGCTGAGATTTCAGGAAACTCGCAGTTTTTTGGAAGCTTGAAAACCCCTTTCAATGAAAGGGATTCTCGTCAGTCTCTGCTTGGGGCTACTTCAATAGCACACAAACCATAGTGATAGAACTTGGAACTACATTATTGTGCCAAGTTTCAAAGAGCTAGCACAAACCGTGTTTGATTTAGAGTTCCAACTACATGTATCCATATAGGAGAAAACAGAGTGAAACCTAAACATGAAAACGGTTACTGCAAAGGAACGGTTTAACCTAGAAGAACGAAATTTGGTGAGCCAAGTGGGATTCGTGTACTGATCACTACCTGCAAGTATCATCAAGACTGGTTGAAAAAATGTTTGCTGAGATTTCAGGAAACTCGCAGTTTTTTGGAAGACTCCAGCCCCTTTCAATGAAATTGATTCTCGTCAGTCTCTGCTTGGGGCTACTTCAATAGCACACAAACCATAGCGATAGAACTTGGAACTACATTATTGTGCCAAGTTTCAAAGAGCTAGCAAAAACCGTGTTTGATTTAGAGTTCCAACTACATGTATCCATATAGGAGAAAACAGAGTGAAACCTAAACATGAAAACGGTTACTGCAAAGGAATGGTTTAACCTAGAAGAACGAAATTTGGTGAGCCAAGTGGGATTGGTGTACTGATCTTTAAATAGAAGTATCATCAAGATTGGGTGAAAAAATGTTTGCTGAGATTTCAGGAAACTCGTAGATTTTTGGAAGCTTGGCAACCCCTTTCAATGAAAGGGATTCTCGTCAGTCTCTGCTTGGGGCTACTTCAATAGCACACAAACCATAGCGATAGAACTTGGAACTACATTATTGTGTCAAGTTTCAAAGAGCTAGCACAAACCGTGTTTGATTTAGAGTTCCAACTACATGTATCCATATAGGAGAAAACAGAGTGAAACCTAAACATGAAAACGGTTACTGCAAAGGAACGGTTTAACCTAGAAGAACGAAATTTGGTGAGCCAAGTGGGATTGGTGTACTGATCATTAAATGGAAGTATCATCAAGACTGGGTGAAAAAATGTTTGCTGAGATTTCAGGAAACTCGCAGTTTTTTGGAAGCCTGGCAACCCCATTCTATGAAAGGGATTCTCTTCAGTCTCTGCTTGGGGCTACTTCAATAGCACACAAACCTTAGCGATAGAACTTGGAACTACATTATTGTGCCAAGTTTCAAAGAGCTAGCACAAACCGTGTTTGATTTAGAGTTCCAACTACATGTATCCATATAGGAGAAAACAGAGTGAAACCTAAACATGAAAACGGTTACTGCAAAGGAACGGTTTAACCTAGAAGAACGAAATTTGGTGAGCCAAGTGGGATTCGTGTACTGATCACTACCTGCAAGTATCATCAAGATTGGTTGAAAAAATGTTTGCTGAGATTTCAGGAAACTCGCAATTTTTTGGAAGCTTGGCAACCCCTTTCAATGAAAGGGATTTTCGTCAGTCTCTGCTTGGGGCTACTTCAATAGCACACAAACCATAGCGATAGAACTTGGAACTACATTATTGTGCCAAGTTTCAAAGAGCTAGCACAAACCGTGTTTGATTTAGAGTTCCAACTACATGTATCCATATAGGAGAAAACAGAGTGAAACCTAAACATGAAAAACGGTTACTGCAAAGGAACGGTTTAACCTAGAAGAACGAAATTTGGTGAGCCAAGTGGGATTCGTGTACTGATCAGTACCTGCAAGTATCATCAAGATTGGGTGAAAAAATGTTTGCTGAGATTTCAGGAAACTCGCAGTTTTTTGGAAGCTTGGCAACCCTTTCAATGAAAGGGATTCTCGTCAGTCTCTGCTTGGGCCTACTTCAATAGCACACAAACCATAGTGATAGAACTTGGAACTACATTATTTTGCCAAGTTTCAAAGAGCTAGCACAAACCGTGTTTGATTTAGAGTTCCAACTACATGTATCTATATAGGAGAAAACAGAGTGAAACCTAAACATGAAAATGGTTACTGCAAAGGAACGGTTTAACCTAGAAGAACGAAATTTGGTGAGCCAAGTGGGATTCGTGTACTGATCACTACCTGCAAGTATCATCAAGACTGGTTGAAAAAATGTTTGCTGAGATTTCAGGAAACTCACAGTATTTTGGAAGCCTCCAACCCCTTTCAATGAAATTGATTCTCGTCAGTCTCTGCTTGGGACTACTTCAATAGCACACAAACCATAGCGATAGAACTTGGAACTACATTATTGTGCCAAGTTTCAAAGAGCTAGCAAAAACCGTGTTTGATTTAGAGTTCCAACTACATGTATCCATATAGGAGAAAACAGAGTGAAACCTAAACATGAAAACGGTTACTGCAAAGGAACGGTTTAACCTAGAAGAACGAAATTTGGTGAGCCAAGTGGGATTGGTGTACTGATCTTTAAATAGAAGTATCATCAAGATTGGGTGAAAAAATGTTTGCTGAGATTTCAGGAAACTTGTAGATTTTTGGAAGCTTGGCAACCCCTTTCAATGAAAGGGATTCTCGTCAGTCTCTGCTTGGGGCTACTTCAATAGCACACAAACCATAGCGATAGAACTTGGAACTACATTATTGTGTCAAGTTTCAAAGAGCTAGCACAAACCGTGTTTGATTTAGAGTTCCAACTACATGTATCCATATAGGAGAAAACAGAGTGAAACCTAAACATGAAAACGGTTACTGCAAAGGAACGGTTTAACCTAGAAGAACGAAATTTGGCAAGCCAAGTGGGATTGGTGTACTGATCATTAAATGGAAGTATCATCAAGACTGGGTGAAAAAATGTTTGCTGAGATTTCAGGAAACTCGCAGTTTTTTGGAAGCCTGGCAACCCCATTCTATGAAAGGGATTCTCTTCAGTCTCTGCTTGGGGCTACTTCAATAGAACACAAACCTTAGCGATAGAACTTGGAACTACATTATTGTGCCAAGTTTCAAAGAGCTAGCACAAACCGTGTTTGATTTAGAGTTCCAACTACATGTATCCATATAGGAGAAAACAGAGTGAAAGCTAAACATGAAAACGGTTACTGCAAAGGAACGGTTTAACCTAGAAGAACGAAATTTGGTGAGCCAAGTGGGATTGGTGTACTGATTATTAAATAGAAGTATCATCAAGATTGGGTGAAAAAATGTTTGCTGAGATTTCAGGAAACTTGTAGTTTTTTGGAAGCTTGGCAACCCCTTTCAATGAAAGGGATTCTCGTCAGTCTCTGCTTGGGGCTACTTCAATAGCACACAAACCCTAGCGATAGAACTTGAAACTATATTATTGTGCCAAGTTTCAAAGAGCTAGCACAAACCGTGTTTGATTTAGAGTTCCAACTACATGTATCCATATAGGAGAAAACAGAGTGAAACCTAAACATGAAAACGGTTACTGCAAAGGAATGGTTTAACCTAGAAGAACGAAATTTGGTGAGCCAAGTGGGATTGGTGTACTGATCATTAAATGGAAGTATCATCAAGACTGGGTGAAAAAAATGTTTGCTGAGATTTCAGGAAACTCGCAGTTTTTTGGAAGCCTGGCAACCCCATTCTATGAAAGGGATTCTCTTCAGTCTCTGCTTGGGGCTACTTCAATAGCACACAAACAGTAGCGATAGAACTTGGAACTACATTATTGTGCCAAGTTTCAAAGAGCTAGCACAAACCGTGTTTGATTTAGAGTTCCAACTACATGTATCCATATAGGAGAAAACAGAGTGAAACCTAAACATGAAAACGGTTACTGCAAAGGAACGGTTTAACCTAGAAGAACGAAATTTGGTGAGCCAAGTGGGATTGGTGTACTGATTATTAAATAGAAGTATCATCAAGATTGGGTGAAAAAATGTTTGCTGAGATTTCAGGAAACTCGTAGTTTTTTGGAAGCTTGGCAACCCCTTTCAATGAAAGGGATTCTCGTCAGTCTCTGCTTGGGGCTACTTCAATAGCACACAAACCATAGCGATAGAATTTGGAACTACATTATTGTGCCAAGTTTCAAAGAGCTAGCACAAACCGTGTTTGATTTGGAGTTCCAACTACATGTATCCATATAGGAGAAAACAGAGTGAAACCTAAACATGAAAACGGTTACTGCAAAGGAACGGTTTAACCTAGAAGAACGAAATTTGGTGAGCCAAGTGGGATTCGTGTACTGATCACTACCTGCAAGTATCATCAAGATTGGGTGAAAAAATGTTTGCTGAGATTTCAGGAAACTTGCAGTTTTTTGGAAGCTTGGCAACACCTTTCAATGAAAGGGATTTTCGTCAGTCTCTGCTTGGGGCTACTTCAATAGCACACAAACCATAGCGATAGAACTTGGAACTACATTATTGTGCCAAGTTTCAAAGAGCTAGCACAAACCGTGTTTGATTAGAGTTCCAACTACATGTATCCATATAGGAGAAAACAGAGTGAAACCTAAACATGAAAACGGTTACTGAAAAGGAACGGTTTAACCTAGAAGAACGAAATTTGGTGAGCCAAGTGGGATTCGTGTACTGATCAGTACCTGCAAGTATCATCAAGATTGGGTGAAAAAATGTTTGCTGAGATTTCAGGAAACTCGCAGTTTTTTGGAAGCTTGGCAACCCCTTTCAATGAAAGGGATTCTCGTCAGTCTCTGCTTGGGGCTACTTCAATAGCACACAAACCATAGTGATAGAACTTGGAACTACATTATTGTGCCAAGTTTCAAAGAGCTAGCACAAACCGTGTTTGATTTAGAGTTCCAACTACATGTATCTATATAGGAGAAAACAGAGTGAAACCTAAACATGAAAACGGTTACGGCAAAGGAACGGTTTAACCTAGAAGAACGAAATTTGGTGAGCCAAGTGGGATTCGTGTACTGATCACTACCTGCAAGTATCATCAAGACTGGTTGAAAAAATATTTGCTGAGATTTCAGGAAACTCGCAGTTTTTTGGAAGCCTCCAACCCCTTTCAATGAAATTGATTCTCGTCAGTCTCTGCTTGGGGCTACTTCAATAGCACACAAACCATAGCGATAGAACTTGGAACTACATTATTGTGCCAAGTTTCAAAGAGCTAGCAAAAACCGTGTTTGATTTAGAGTTCCAACTACATGTATCCATATAGGAGAAAAACAGAGTGAAACCTAAACATGAAAACGGTTACTGTAAAGGAACGGTTTAACCTAGAAGAACGAAATTTGGTGAGCCAAGTGCGATTGGTGTACTGATCTTTAAATAGAAGTATCATCAAGATTGGGTGAAAAAATGTTTGCTGAGATTTCAGGAAACTCGTAGATTTTTGGAAGCTTGGCAACCCCTTTCAATGAAAGGGATTCTCGTCAGTCTCTGCTTGGGGCTACTTCAATAGCACACAAACCATAGCGATAGAACTTGGAACTACATTATTGTGTCAAGTTTCAAAGAGCTAGCACAAACCGTGTTTGATTTAGAGTTCCAACTACATGTATCCATATAGGACAAAACAGAGTGAAACCTAAACATGAAAACGGTTACTGCAAAGGAACGGTTTAAACTAGAAGAACGAAATTTGGTGAGCCAAGTGGGATTGGTGTACTGATCATTAAATGGAAGTATCAAGACTGGGTGAAAAAAATGTTTGCTGAGATTTCAGGAAACTCGCAGTTTTTTGGAAGCCTGGCAACCCCATTCTATGAAAGGGATTCTCTTCAGTCTCTGCTTGGGGCTACTTCAATAGCACACAAACCATAGTGATAGAACTTGGAACTACATTATTGTGCCAAGTTTCAAAGAGCTAGCACAAACCGTGTTTGATTTAGAGTTCCAACTACATGTATCCATATAGGAGAAAACAGAGTGAAACCTAAACATGAAAACGGTTACTGCAAAGGAACGGTTTAACCTAGAAGAACGAAATTTGGTGAGCCAAGTGGGATTCGTGTACTGATCAGTACCTGCAAGTATCATCAAGATTGGGTGAAAAATGTTTGCTGAGATTTCAGGAAACTCGCAGTTTTTTGGAAGCTTGGCAACCCCTTTCAATGAAAGGGATTCTCGTCAGTCTCTGCTTGGGGCTACTTCAATAGCACACAAACCATAGCGATAGAACTTGGAACTACATTATTGTGCCAAGTTTCAAAGAGCTAGCAAAAACCGTGTTTGATGTAGAGTTCCAACTACATGTATCCATATAGGAGAAAACAGAGTGAAACCTAAACATGAAAACGGTTACTGCAAAGGAACGGTTTAACCTAGAAGAACGAAATTTGGTGAGCCAAGTGGGATTGGTGTACTGATCTTTAAATAGAAGTATCATCAAGATTGGGTGAAAAAATGTTTGCTGAGATTTCAGGAAACTCGTAGATTTTTGGAAGCTTGGCAACCCCTTTTAATGAAAGGGATTCTCGTCAGTCTCTGCTTGGGGCTACTTCAATAGCACACAAACCATAGCGATAGAACTTGGAACTACATTATTGTGTCAAGTTTCAAAGAGCTAGCACAAACCGTGTTTGATTTAGAGTTCCAACTACATGTATCCATATAGGAGAAAACAGAGTGAAACCTAAACATGAAAACGGTTACTGCAAAGGAACGGTTTAACCTAGAAGAACGAAATTTGGTGAGCCAAGTGGGATTGGTGTACTGATTATTAAATAGAAGTATCATCAAGATTGGGTGAAAAAATGTTTGCTGAGATTTCAGGAAACTTGTAGTTTTTTGGAAGCTTGGCAACCCCTTTCAATGAAAGGGATTCTCGTCAGTCTCTGCTTGGGGCTACTTCAATAGCACACAAACCCTAGCGATAGAACTTGAAACTATATTATTGTGCCAAGTTTCAAAGAGCTAGCACAAACCGTGTTTGATTTAGAGTTCCAACTACATGTATCCATATAGGAGAAAACAGAGTGAAACCTAAACATGAAAACGGTTACTGCAAAGGAATGGTTTAACCTAGAAGAACGAAATTTGGTGAGCCAAGTGGGATTGGTGTACTGATCATTAAATGGAAGTATCATCAAGACTGGGTGAAAAAATGTTTGCTGAGATTTCAGGAAACTCGCAGTTTTTTGGAAGCCTGGCAACCCCATTCTATGAAAGGGATTCTCTTCAGTCTCTGCTTGGGGCTACTTCAATAGCACACAAACAGTAGCGATAGAACTTGGAACTACATTATTGTGCAAGTTTCAAAGAGCTAGCACAAACCGTGTTTGATTTAGAGTTCCAACTACATGTATCCATATAGGAGAAAACAGAGTGAAACCTAAACCTGAAAACGGTTACTGCAAAGGAACGGTTTAACCTAGAAGAACGAAATTTGGTGAGCCAAGTGGGATTGGTGTACTGATTATTAAATAGAAGTATCATCAAGATTGGGTGAAAAAATGTTTGCTGAGATTTCAGGAAACTCGTAGTTTTTTGGAAGCTTGGCAACCCCTTTCAATGAAAGGGATTCTCGTCAGTCTCTGCTTGGGGCTACTTCAATAGCACACAAACCATAGCGATAGAATTTGGAACTACATTATTGTGCCAAGTTTCAAAGAGCTAGCACAAACCGTGTTTGATTTAGAGTTCCAACTACATGTATCCATATAGGAGAAAACAGAGTGAAACCTAAACATGAAAACGGTTACTGCAAAGGAACGGTTTAACCTAGAAGAACGAAATTTGGTGAGCCAAGTGGGATTCGTGTACTGATCATTACCTGCAAGTATCATCAAGATTGGGTGAAAAAATGTTTGCTGAGATTTCAGGAAACTTGCAGTTTTTTGGAAGCTTGGCAACACCTTTCAATGAAAGGGATTTTCGTCAGTCTCTGCTTGGGGCTACTTCAATAGCACACAAACCATAGCGATAGAACTTGGAACTACATTATTGTGCCAAGTTTCAAAGAGCTAGCACAAACCGTGTTTGATTTAGAGTTCCAACTACATGTATCCATATAGGAGAAAACAGAGTGAAACCTAAACATGAAAACGGTTACTGAAAAGGAACGGTTTTAACCTAGAAGAACGAAATTTGGTGAGCCAAGTGGGATTCGTGTACTGATCAGTACCTGCAAGTATCATCAAGATTGGGTGAAAAAATGTTTGCTGAGATTTCAGGAAACTCGCAGTTTTTGGAAGCTTGGCAACCCCTTTCAATGAAAGGGATTCTCGTCAGTCTCTGCTTGGGGCTACTTCAATAGCACACAAACCATAGTGATAGAACTTGGAACTACATTATTGTGCCAAGTTTCAAAGAGCTAGCACAAACCGTGTTTGATTTAGAGTTCCAACTACATGTATCTATATAGGAGAAAACAGAGTGAAACCTAAACATGAAAACGGTTACGGCAAAGGAACGGTTTAACCTAGAAGAACGAAATTTGGTGAGCCAAGTGGGATTCGTGTACTGATCACTACCTGCAAGTATCATCAAGACTGGTTGAAAAAATATTTGCTGAGATTTCAGGAAACTCGCAGTTTTTTGGAAGCCTCCAACCCCTTTCAATGAAATTGATTCTCGTCAGTCTCTGCTTGGGGCTACTTCAATAGCACACAAACCATAGCGATAGAACTTGGAACTACATTATTGTGCCAAGTTTCAAAGAGCTAGCAAAAACCGTGTTTGATTTAGAGTTCCAACTACATGTATCCATATAGGAGAAAACAGAGTGAAACCTAAACATGAAAACGGTTACTGTAAAGGAACGGTTTAACCTAGAAGAACGAAATTTGGTGAGCCAAGTGCGATTGGTGTACTGATCTTTAAATAGAAGTATCATCAAGATTGGGTGAAAAAATGTTTGCTGAGATTTCAGGAAACTCGTAGATTTTTGGAAGCTTGGCAACCCCTTTCAATGAAAGGGATTCTCGTCAGTCTCTGCTTGGGGCTACTTCAATAACACACAAACCATAGCGATAGAACTTGGAACTACATTATTGTGTCAAGTTTCAAAGAGCTAGCACAAACCGTGTTTGATTTAGAGTTCCAACTACATGTATCCATATAGGAGAAAACAGAGTGAAACCTAAACATGAAAACGGTTACTGCAAAGGAACGGTTTAAACTAGAAGAACGAAATTTGGTGAGCCAAGTGGGATTGGTGTACTGATCATTAAATGGAGTATCAAGACTGGGTGAAAAAAATGTTTGCTGAGATTTCAGGAAACTCGCAGTTTTTTGGAAGCCTGGCATCCCCATTCTATGAAAGGGATTCTCTTCAGTCTCTGCTTGGGGCTACTTCAATAGCACACAAACCATAGCGATAGAACATGGAACTACATTATTGTGCCAAGTTTCAAAGAGCTAGCACAAACCGTGTTTGATTTAGAGTTCCAACTACATGTATCCATATAGGAGAAAACAGAGTGAAACCTAAACATGAAAACGGTTACTGCAAAGGAACGGTTTAACCTAGAAGAACGAAATTTGGTGAGCCAAGTGGGATTCGTGTACTGATCAGTACCTGCAAGTATCATCAAGATTGGGTGAAAAATGTTTGCTGAGATTTCAGGAAACTCGCAGTTTTTTGGAAGCTTGGCAAACCCCTTTCAATGAAAGGGATTCTCGTCAGTCTCTGCTTGGGGCTACTTCAATAGCACACAAACCATAGCGATAGAACTTGGAACTACATTATTGTGCCAAGTTTCAAAGAGCTAGCAAAAACCGTGTTTGATGTAGAGTTCCAACTACATGTATCCATATAGGAGAAAACAGAGTGAAACCTAAACATGAAAACGGTTACTGCAAAGGAACGGTTTAACCTAGAAGAACGAAATTTGGTGAGCCAAGTGGGATTGGTGTACTGATCTTTAAATAGAAGTATCATCAAGATTGGGTGAAAAAATGTTTGCTGAGATTTCAGGAAACTCGTAGATTTTTGGAAGCTTGGCAACCCCTTTCAATGAAAGGGATTCTCGTCAGTCTCTGCTTGGGGCTACTTCAATAGCACACAAACCATAGCGATAGAACTTGGAACTACATTATTGTGTCAAGTTTCAAAGAGCTAGCACAAACCGTGTTTGATTTAGAGTTCCAACTACATGTATCCATATAGGAGAAAACAGAGTGAAACCAAAACATGAAAACGGTTACTGCAAAGGAACGGTTTAACCTAGAAGAACGAAATTTGGTGAGCCAAGTGGGATTGGTGTACTGATCATTAAATGGAAGTATCAAGACTGGGTGAAAAAATGTTTGCTGAGATTTCAGGAAACTTGTAGTTTTTGGAAGCTTGGCAACCCCTTTCAATGAAAGGGATTCTCGTCAGTCTCTGCTTGGGGCTACTTCAATAGCACACAAACCCTAGCGATAGAACTTGAAACTATATTATTGTGCCAAGTTTCAAAGAGCTAGCACAAACCGTGTTTGATTTAGAGTTCCAACTACATGTATCCATATAGGAGAAAACAGAGTGAAACCTAAACATGAAAACGGTTACTGCAAAGGAATGGTTTAACCTAGAAGAACGAAATTTGGTGAGCCAAGTGGGATTGGTGTACTGATCATTAAATGGAAGTATCATCAAGACTGGGTGAAAAAATGTTTGCTGAGATTTCAGGAAACTCGCAGTTTTTTGGAAGCCTGGCAACCCCATTCTATGAAAGGGATTCTCTTCAGTCTCTGCTTGGGGCTACTTCAATAGCACACAAACAGTAGCGATAGAACTTGGAACTACATTATTGTGCCAAGTTTCAAAGAGCTAGCACAAACCGTGTTTGATTTAGAGTTCCAACTACATGTATCCATATAGGAGAAAACAGAGTGAAACCTAAACATGAAAACGGTTACTGCAAAGGAACGGTTTAACCTAGAAGAACGAAATTTGGTGAGCCAAGTGGGATTGGTGTACTGATTATTAAATAGAAGTATCATCAAGATTGGGTCAAAAAATGTTTGCTGAGATTTCAGGAAACTCGTAGTTTTTTGGAAGCTTGGCAACCCCTTTCAATGAAAGGGATTCTCGTCAGTCTCTGCTTGGGGCTACTTCAATAGCACACAAACCATAGCGATAGAATTTGGAACTACATTATTGTGCCAAGTTTCAAAGAGCTAGCACAAACCGTGTTTGATTTTGGAGTTCCAACTACATGTATCCATATAGGAGAAAACAGAGTGAAACCTAAACATGAAAACGGTTACTGCAAAGGAACGGTTTAACCTAGAAGAACGAAATTTGGTGAGCCAAGTGGGATTCGTGTACTGATCACTACCTGCAAGTATCATCAAGATTGGGTGAAAAAATGTTTGCTGAGATTTCAGGAAACTTGCAGTTTTTTGGAAGCTTGGCAACACCTTTCAATGAAAGGGATTTTCGTCAGTCTCTGCTTGGGGCTACTTCAATAGCACACAAACCATAGCGATAGAACTTGGAACTACATTATTGTGCCAAGTTTCAAAGAGCTAGCACAAACCGTGTTTGATTTAGAGTTCCAACTACATGTATCCATATAGGAGAAAACAGAGTGAAACCTAAACATGAAAACGGTTACTGAAAAGGAACGGTTTAACCTAGAAGAACGAAATTTGGTGAGCCAAGTGGGATTCGTGTACTGATCAGTACCTGCAAGTATCATCAAGATTGGGTGAAAAAATGTTTGCTGAGATTTCAGGAAACTCGCAGTTTTTTGGAAGCTTGGCAACCCCTTTCAATGAAAGGGATTCTCGTCAGTCTCTGCTTGGGGCTACTTCAATAGCACACAAACCATAGTGATAGAACTTGGAACTACATTATTGTGCCAAGTTTCAAAGAGCTAGCACAAACCGTGTTTGATTTAGAGTTCCAACTACATGTATCTATATAGGAGAAAACAGAGTGAAACCTAAACATGAAAACGGTTACGGCAAAGGAACGGTTTAACCTAGAAGAACGAAATTTGGTGAGCCAAGTGGGATTCGTGTACTGATCAGTACCTGCAAGTATCATCAAGATTGGGTGAAAAAATGTTTGCTGAGATTTCAGGAAACTCGCAGTTTTTTGGAAGCTTGGCAACCCCTTTCAATGAAAGGGATTCTCGTCAGTCTCTGCTTGGGGCTACTTCAATAGCACACAAACCATAGTGATAGAACTTGGAACTACATTATTGTGCCAAGTTTCAAAGAGCTAGCACAAACCGTGTTTGATTTAGAGTTCCAACTACATGTATCTATATAGGAGAAAACAGAGTGAAACCTAAACATGAAAACGGTTACGGCAAAGGAACGGTTTAACCTAGAAGAACGAAATTTGGTGAGCCAAGTGGGATTCGTGTACTGATCACTACCTGCAAGTATCATCAAGACTGGTTGAAAAAATATTTGCTGAGATTTCAGGAAACTCGCAGTTTTTTGGAAGCCTCCAACCCCTTTCAATGAAATTGATTCTCGTCAGTCTCTGCTTGGGGCTACTTCAATAGCACACAAACCATAGCGATAGAACTTGGAACTACATTATTGTGCCAAGTTTCAAAGAGCTAGCAAAAACCGTGTTGATTTAGAGTTCCAACTACATGTATCCATATAGGAGAAAACAGAGTGAAACCTAAACATGAAAACGGTTACTGTAAAGGAACGGTTTAACCTAGAAGAACGAAATTTGGTGAGCCAAGTGCGATTGGTGTACTGATCTTTAAATAGAAGTATCATCAAGATTGGGTGAAAAAATGTTTGCTGAGATTTCAGGAAACTCGTAGATTTTTGGAAGCTTGGCAACCCCTTTCAATGAAAGGGATTCTCGTCAGTCTCTGCTTGGGGCTACTTCAATAGCACACAAACCATAGCGATAGAACTTGGAACTACATTATTGTGTCAAGTTTCAAAGAGCTAGCACAAACCGTGTTTGATTTAGAGTTCCAACTACATGTATCCATATAGGAGAAAACAGAGTGAAACCTAAACATGAAAACGGTTACTGCAAAGGAACGGTTTAAACTAGAAGAACGAAATTTGGTGAGCCAAGTGGGATTGGTGTACTGATCATTAAATGGAAGTATCAAGACTGGGTGAAAAAATGTTTGCTGAGATTTCAGGAAACTCGCAGTTTTTTGGAAGCCTGGCAACCCCATTCTATGAAAGGGATTCTCTTCAGTCTCTGCTTGGGGCTACTTCAATAGCACACAAACCATAGCGATAGAACTTGGAACTACATTATTGTGCCAAGTTTCAAAGAGCTAGCACAAACCGTGTTTGATTTAGAGTTCCAACTACATGTATCCATATAGGAGAAAACAGAGTGAAACCTAAACATGAAAACGGTTACTGCAAAGGAACGGTTTAACCTAGAAGAACGAAATTTGGTGAGCCAAGTGGGATTCGTGTACTGATCAGTACCTGCAAGTATCATCAAGATTGGGTGAAAAAATGTTTGCTGAGATTTCAGGAAACTCGCAGTTTTTTGGAAGCTTGGCAACCCCTTTCAATGAAAGGGATTCTCGTCAGTCTCTGCTTGGGGCTACTTCAATAGCACACAAACCATAGCGATAGAACTTGGAACTACATTATTGTGCCAAGTTTCAAAGAGCTAGCAAAAACCGTGTTTGATGTAGAGTTCCAACTACATGTATCCATATAGGAGAAAACAGAGTGAAACCTAAACATGAAAACGGTTACTGCAAAGGAACGGTTTAACCTAGAAGAACGAAATTTGGTGAGCCAAGTGGGATTGGTGTACTGATCTTTAAATAGAAGTATCATCAAGATTGGGTGAAAAAATGTTTGCTGAGATTTCAGGAAACTCGTAGATTTTTGGAAGCTTGGCAACCCCTTTCAATGAAAGGGATTCTCGTCAGTCTCTGCTTGGGGCTACTTCAATAGCACACAAACCATAGCGATAGAACTTGGAACTACATTATTGTGTCAAGTTTCAAAGAGCTAGCACAAACCGTGTTTGATTTAGAGTTCCAACTACATGTATCCATATAGGAGAAAACAGAGAGAAACCTAAACATGAAAACGGTTACTGCAAAGGAACGGTTTAACCTAGAAGAACGAAATTTGGTGAGCCAAGTGGGATTGGTGTACTGATCATTAAATGGAAGTATCAAGACTGGGTGAAAAAATGTTTGCTGAGATTTCAGGAAACTCGCAGTTTTTTGGAAGCCTGGCAACCCCATTCTATGAAAGGGATTCTCTCAGTCTCTGCTTGGGGCTACTTCAATAGCACACAAACCATAGCGATAGAACTTGGAACTACATTATTGTGCCAAGTTTCAAAGAGCTAGCACAAACCGTGTTTGATTTAGAGTTCCAACTACATGTATCCATATAGGAGAAAACAGAGTGAAACCTAAACATGAAAACGGTTACTGCAAAGGAACGGTTTAACCTAGAAGAATGAAATTTGGTGAGCCAAGTGGGATTCGTGTACTGATTATTAAATAGAAGTATCATCAAGATTGGGTGAAAAAATGTTTGCTGAGATTTCAGGAAACTCGTAGTTTTTTGGAAGCTTGGCAACCCCTTTCAATGAAAGTTATTCTCGTCAGTCTCTGCTTGGGGCTACTTCAATAGCACACAAACCATAGCGATAGAACTTGGAACTACATTATTGTGCCAAGTTTCAAAGAGCTAGCACATTATTGTGCCAAGTTTCAAAGAGCTAGCACAAACCGTGTTTGATTTAGAGTTCCAACTACATGTATCCATATAGGAGAAAAACAGAGTGAAACCTAAACATGAAAACGGTTACTGCAAAGGAACGGTTTAACCTAGAAGAACGAAATTTGGTGAGCCAAGTGGGATTCGTGTACTGATCACTACCTGCAAGTAACATCAAGATTGGGTGAAAAAATGTTTGCTGAGATTCAGGAAACTCGCAGTTTTTTGGAAGCTTGGCAACCCCTTTCAATGAAAGTGATTCTCGTCAGTCTCTGCTTGGGGCTACTTCAATAGCACACAAACCATAGCGATAGAACTTGGAACTACATTATTGTGCCAAGTTTCAAAGAGCTAGCACAAACCGTGTTTGATTTAGAGTTCCAACTACACGTATCTATATAGGAGAAAACAGAGTGAAACCTAAACATGAAAACGGTTACTGCAAAGGAACGGTTTAACCTAGAAGAACGAAATTTGGTGACAAAAGTGGGATTGGTGTACTGATCATTAAATGGAAGTATCATCAAGATTGGGTGAAAAAATGTTTGCTGAGATTTCAGGAAACTCGTAGTTTTTTGGAAGCTTGGCAACCCCTTTCAATGAAAGGGATTCTCGTCAGTCTCTGCTTGGGGCTACTTCAATAACACACAAACCCTAGCGATAGAACTTGGAACTACATTATTGTGTCAAGTTTCAAAGAGCTAGCACAAACCGTGTTTGATTTAGAGTTCCAACTACATGTATCCATATAGGAGAAAACAGAGTGAAACCTAAACATGAAAACGGTTACTGCAAAGGAACGGTTTAACTTAGAAGAACGAAATTTGGTGAGCCAAGTGGGATTGGTGTACTGATCACTACCTGCAAGTATCATCAAGACTGGGTGAAAAAATGTTTGCTGAGATTTCAGGAAACTCGCAGTTTTTTGGAAGCTTGGCAACCCCTTTCAATGAAAGGGATTCTCGGCAGTCTCTGCTTGGGGCTACTTCAATAGCACACAAACCATAGCGATAGAACTTGAAACTACATTATTGTGCCAAGTATCAAAGAGGTAGCACAAACCATGTTTGATTTAGAGTTCCAACTACATGTATCTATATAGGAGAAAACAGAGTGAAACCTAAATATGAAAACGATTACTGCAAAGGAACGGTTTAACCTAGAAGAACGAAATTTGGTGAGCCAAGTGGGATTGGTGTACTGATCATTAAATGGAAGTATCATCAAGATTGGGTGAAAAAATGTTTGCTGAGATTTCAGGAAACTCGTAGTTTTTTGGAAGCTTGGCAACCCCTTTCAATGAAAGGGATTCTCGTCAGTCTCTGCTTGGGGCTACTTCAATAGCACACAAACCCTAGGGATAGAAATTGGAACTATATTATTGTGCCAAGTTCAAAGAGCTAGCACAAACCGTGTTTGATTTAGAGTTCCAACTACATGTATCCATATAGGAGAAAACAGAGTGAAACCTAAACATGAAAACGGTTACTGCAAAGGAACGGTTTAACCTAGAAGAACGAAATTTGGTGAGCCAAGTAGGTTTGGTGTACTGATCATTAAATGGAAGTATCATGAAGATTGGGTGAAAAAATGTTTTCTGAGATTTCAGGAAACTCGTAGTTTTTTGAAGCTTGGCAACCCCTTTCAATGAAAGGGATTCTCGTCAGTCTCTGCTTGGGGCTACTTCAATAGCACACAAAACCTAGGGATAGAACTTGGAACTATATTATTGTGCCAAGTTTCAAAGAGCTAGCACAAACCGTGTTTGATTTAGAGTTCCAACTACATGTATCCATATAGGAGAAAACAGAGTGAAACCTAAACATGAAAACGGTTACTGCAAAGGAACGGTATAACCTAGAAGAACGAAATTTGGTGAGCCAAGTGGGATTGGTGTACTGATCATTAAATGGAAGTATCATCAAGATTGGGTGAAAAAATGTTTGCTGAGATTTCTGGAACTCATAGTTTTTTGGAAGCTTGGCAACCCCTTTCAATGAAAGGGATTCTCGGCAGTCTCTGCTTGGGGCTACTTCAATAGCACACAAACCATAGCCATAGAACTTGGAACTACATTATTGTGCCAAGTTCAAAGAGCTAGCACGAATCGTGTTTGATTTAGAGTTCCAACTACATGTATCCATATAGGAGAAAACAGAGTGAAACCTAAACATGAAAACGGTTACTGCAAAGGAACGGTTTAACTTAGAAGAACGAAATTTGGTGAGCCAAGTGGGATTAGTGTACTGATCATTAAATGGAAGTATCATCAAGATTGGGTGAAAAAATGTTTGCTGAGATTTCAGGAAACTCGTAGTTTTTTGGAAGCTTGGCAACCCCTTTCAATGAAAGGGATTCTCGTCAGTCTCTGCTTGGGGCTACTTCAATAACACACAAACCCTAGCCATAGAACTTGGAACTACATTATTGTGCCAAGTTTCAAAAAGCTAGCACAAACCCGTGTTTGATTTAGAGTTCCAACTACATGTATCCATATAGGAGAAAACAGAGTGAAACTTAAACATGAAAACGGTTACTGCAAAGGAACGGTTTAACCTAGAAGAACGAAATTTGGTGAGCCAAGTGGGATTCGTGTACTGATCACTACCTGCAAGTATCATCAAGATTGGGTGAAAAAATGTTTGCTGAGATTTCAGGAAACTCGCAGTTTTTTGGAAGCTTGGCAACCCCTTTCAATGAAAGGGATTCTCGTCAGTCTCTGCTTGGGGCTACTTCAATAGCACACAAACCTTAGCGATAGAACTTGGAACTACATTATTGTGCCAAGTTTCAAAGAGCTAGCACAAACCGTGTTTGATTTAGAGTTCCAACTACATGTATCCATATAGGAGAAAACAGAGTGAAACCTAAACATGAAAACGGTTACTGCAAAGGAACGGTTTAACGTAGAAGAACGAAATTTGGTGAGCCAAGTGGGATTGGTGTACTGATCTTTAAATAGAAGTATCATCAAGATTGGGTGAAAAAATGTTTGCTGAGATTTCAGGAAACTCGTAGTTTTTTGGAAGCTTGGCAACCCCTTTCAATGAAAGGATTCTCGTCAGTCTCTGCTTGGGGCTACTTCAATAGCACACAAACCATAGCGATAAAACTTGGAACTACATTATTGTGCCAAGTTTCAAAGAGCTAGCACAAACCGTGTTTGATTTAGAGTTCCAACTACATGTATCCATATAGGAGAAAACAGAGTGAAACCTAAACATGAAAACGGTTACTGCAAAGGAACGGTTTAACCTAGAAGAACGAAATTTGGTGAGCCAAGTGGGATTCGTGTACTGATCACTACCTGCAAGTATCATCAAGATTGAGTGAAGAAATGTTTGCTGAGATTTCAGGAAACTCGCAGTTTTTTGGAAGCTTGGCAACCCCTTTCAATGAAAGGGATTCTTGTCAGTCTCTGCTTGGGGCTACTTCAATAGCAACACAAACCATAGTGATAGAAGTTGGAACTACATTATTGTGCCAAGTTTCAAAGAGCTAGCACAAACCGTGTTTGATTTAGAGTTCCAACTACATGTATCCATATAGGAGAAACAGAGTGAAACCTAAACATGAAAACGGTTACTGCAAAGGAACGGTTTAACCTAGAAGAACGAAATTTGGTGAGCCAAGTGGGATTGGTGTACTGATCTTTAAATGGAAGTATCATCAAGATTGGGTGAAAAAAATGTCTGCTGAGATTTCAGGAAACTCGTAGTTTTTTGGAAGCTTGGCATCCCCTTTCATTGAAAGGGATTCTCGGCAGTCTCTGGTTGGGGCTAATTCAATAGCACACAAACCCTAGCGATAGAACTTGAAACTACATTATTGTGCCAAGTTTCAAAGAGGTAGCACAAACCGTGTTTGATTTAGAGTTCCAACTACATGTATCTATATAGGAGAAAACAGAGTGAAACCTAAATATGAAAACGATTACTGCAAAGGAACGGTTTAACCTAGAAAAACGAAATTTGGTGAGCCAAGTGGGATTGGTGTACTGATCATTAAATGGAAGTATCATCAAGATTGGGTTAAAAAATGTTAGCTGAGATTTCAGGAAACTCGTAGTTTTTTGGAAGCTTGATAACCCCTTTCAATGAAAGGGATTCTCGTCAGTCTCTGCTTGGGGCTACTTCAATAGCACACAAACCATAGCCATAGAACTTGGAACTACATTATTGTGCCAAGTTTCAAAGAGCTAGCACAAATCGTGTTTGATTTAGAGTTCCAACTATATGTATCCATATAGGAGAAAACAGAGTGAAACCTAAAAATGAAAACGGTTACTGCAAAGGAACGGTTTAACCTAGAAGAACGAAATTTGGTGAGCCAAGTGGGATTGGTGTACTGATCATTAAATGGAAGTATCATCAAGATTGGGTGAAAAAATGTTTGCTGAGATTTCTGGAAACTCATAGTTTTTTGGAAGCTTGGCAACCGCTTTCAATGAAAGGGATTCTCGGCAGTCTCTGCTTGGGGCTACTTCAATAGCACACAAACCCTAGCGATAGAACTTGAAACTACATTATTGTGCTAAGTTTCAAAGAGGTAGCACAAACCGTGTTTGATTTAGAGTTCCAACTACATGTATCTATATAGGAGAAAACAGAGTGAAACCTAAATATGAAAACGATTACTGCAAGGGAACGGTTTAACCTAGAAGAACGAAATTTGGTGAGCCAAGTGGGATTGGTGTACTGATCATTAAATGGAAGTATCATCAAGATTGGGTTAAAAAATGTTAGCTGAGATATCAGGAAACTCGTAGTTTTTTGGAAGCTTGATAACCCCTTTCAATGAAAGGGATTCTCGTCAGTCTCTGCTTGGGGCTACTTCAATAGCACACAAACCATAGCGATAGAACTTGGAACTACATTATTGTGCCAAGTTTCAAAGAGCTAGCACAAACCGTGTTTGATTTTAGAGTTCCAACTACATGTATCCATATAGGTGAAAACAGAGTGAAACCTAAACATGAAAATGGTTACTGCAAAGGAACGGTTTAACCTAGAAGAACGAAATTTGGTGAGCCAAGTGGGATTGGTGTACTGATCATTAAATGGAAGTATCATCAAGATTGGGTGAAAAATGTTTGCTGAGATTTCAGGAAACTCGTAGTTTTTTGGAAGCTTGGCAACCCCTTTCAATGAAAGGGATTCTCGTCAGTCTCTGCTTGGGGCTACTTCAATAGCACACAAACCATAGCGATAGAACTTGGAACTACATTATTGTGCCAAGTTTCAAAGAGCTACCACAAACCGTGTTTGATTTAGAGTTCCAACTACATGTATCCATATAGGAGAAAACAGAGTGAAACCTAAACATGAAAACGGTTACTGCAAAGGAACGGTTATACCTAGAAGAACGAAATTTAGTGAGCCAAGTGAGATTCGTGTACTGATCACAACCTGCAAGTATCATAAAGATTGGGTGAAAAATGTTTGCTGAGATTTCAGGAAACTCGCAGTTTTTTGGAAGCTTGGCAACCACTTTCAATGAAAGGGATTCTTGTCAGTCTCTGCTTGGGGCTACTTCAATAGCACACAAACCATAGCGATAGAACTTGGAACTACATTATTGTGCCAAGTTTCAAAGAGCTAGCACAAACCGTGTTTGATTTAGAGTTCCAACTACATGTATCCATATAGGAGAAAACAGAGTGAAACCTAAACATGAAAACGGTTACTGCAAAGAAACGGTTTAACCTAGAAGAACGAAATTTGGTGAGCCAAGTGGGATTGGTGTACTGATCATTAAATAGAAGTATCAACAAGATTGGGTGAAAAAAATGCTTGCTGAGATTTCAGGAAACTCGTAGTTTTTTGGAAGCTTGGCAACCCCTTTCATTGAAAGGGATTCTCGTCAGCTCTCTGATTGGGGCTACTTCAATAGCACACAAACCATAGCGATAGAACTTGGAACTACATTATTGTGCCAAGTTTCAAAGAGCTAGCACAAACCGTGTTTGATTTAGAGTTCCAACTACATGTATCCATATAGGAGAAACAGAGAGAAACCTAAATATGAAAACGGTTACTGCAAAGGGACGGTTTAACTTAGAAGAACGAAATTTGGTGAGCCAAGTGGGATTCGTGTACTGATCATTAAATGGAAGTATCATCAAGATTGGGTGAAAAAATGTTTGCTGATATTTCAGGAAACTCGTAGTTTTTTGGAAGCTTGGCAACCCCTTTCAATGAAAGGGATTCTCGTCAGTCTCTGCTTGGGGCTACTTCAATAGCACACAAACCATAGCGATAGAACTTGGAACTACATTATTGTGCCAAGTTTCAAAGAGCTAGCCCAAACCGTGTTTAATTTAGAGTTCCAACTACATGTATCCATATAGGAGAAAACAGAGTGAAACCTAAACATGAAAACGGTTACTGCAAAGGAACGGTTTAACCTAGAAGAACGAAATTTGGTGAGCCAAGTGGGATTGGTGTACTGATCATTAAATGGAAGTTTCATCAAGATTGGGTGAAAAAATGTCTGCTGAGATTTCAGGAAACTCGGAGTTTTTTGAAGCCTGGCAACCCCTTTCTATGAAAGGGATTCTCGTCAGTCTCTGCTTGGGGCTACTTCAATAGCACACAAACCATAGCGATAGAACTTGGAACTACATTATTGTGCCAAGTTTCAAAGAGCTAGCACAAACCGTGTTTGATTGAGAGTTCCAACTACATGTATCCATATAGGAGAAAACAGAGTGAAACCTAAACATGAAAACGGTTACTGCAAAGGAACGGTTTAACCTAGAAGAACGAAATTTGGTGAGCCAAGTGGGATTGGTGTACTGATCATTAAATGGAAGTATCATCAAGATTGGGTGAAAAAATGTTTGCTGAGATTTCAGGAAACTCGTAGTTTTTTGGAAGCTTGGCAACCCCTTTCAATGAAAGGGATTCTCGTCAGTCTCTGCTTGGGGCTACTTCAATAGCACACAAACCATAGCGATAGAACTTGAAACTACATTATTGTGCCAAGTTTCAAGGAGCTAGCACAAACCGTGTTTGATTTAGAGTTCCAACTACATGTATCCATATAGGAGAAAACAGAGTGAAACCTGAAAACGGTTACTGCAAAGGAACGGTTAAACCTAGAAGAACTGAAATTTAGTGAGCCAAGTGAGATTCGTGTACTGATCACAACCTGCAAGTATCATAAAATTGGGTGAAAAAATGTTTGCTGAGATTTCAGGAAACTCGCAGTTTTTTGGAAGCTTGGCAACCCCTTTCAATGAAAGGGATTCTCGTCAGTCTCTGCTTGGGGCTACTTCAATAGCACACAAACCATAGCGATAGAACTTGGAACTACATTATTGTGCCAAGTTTCAAAGAGCTAGCACAAACCGTGTTTGATTTAGAGTTCCGACTACATGTATCCATATAGGAGAAAACAGAGTGAAACCTAAACATGAAAACGGTTACTGCAAAGGAACGGTTTAACGTAGAAGAACGAAATTTGGTGAGCCAAGTGGGATTGGTGTACTGATCTTTAAATAGAAGTGTCATCAAGATTGGGTGAAAAAATGTTTGCTGAGATTTCAGGAAAATGGTAGATTTTTGGAAGCTTGGCAACCCCTTTCAATGAAAGGGTTTCTCGTCAGTCTCTGCTTGGGGCTACTTCAATAGCACACAAACCATAGCAATAGAACTTGGAACTATATTATTGTGCCAAGTTTCAAAGAGCTAGCACAAACCGTGTTTGATTTAGAGTTCCAACTACATGTATCCATATAGGAGAAAACAGAGTGAAACCTAAACATGAAAACGGTTACTGCAAAGGAACGGTTTAACCTAGAAGAACGAAATTTGGTGTGCCAAGTGGGATTGGTGTACTGATCATTAAATGGAAGTATCATCAAGATTGGGTGAAAAAATGTTTGCTGAGATTTCAGGAAACTCGTAGTTTTTTGGAAGCTTGGCAACCCCTTTCAATGAAAGGGATTCTCGTCATTCTCTGCTTGGGGGCTACTTCAATAGCACACAAACCATAGCGATAGAACTTGGAACTATATTATTGTGCCAAGTTTCAAAGAGCTAGCACAAACCGTGTTTGATTTAGAGTTCCAACTACATGTATCCGTATAGGAGAAAACAGAGTGAAACCTAAACATAAAAACGGTTACTGCAAAGGAACGGTTTAACCTAAAGAACGAAATTTGGTGAGCCAAGTGGGATTCGTGTACTGATCACTACCTGCAAGTATCATCAAGATTGGGTGAAAAAATGTTTGCTGAGATTTCAGGAAACTCGCAGTTTTTTGGAAGCTTGGCAACCCCTTTCAATGAAAGGGATTCTTGTCATTCTCTGCTTGGGGCTACTTCAATAGCACACAAACCATAGCGATAGAACTTGGAACTACATTATTGTGCCAAGTTTCAAAGAGCTAGCACAAACCGTGTTTGATTTGGAGTTCCAAATACATGTATCCATATAGGAGAAAACAGAGTGAAACCTAAACATGAAAAACGGTTACTGCAAAGGAACGGTTTAACCTAGAAGAACGAAATTTGGTGAGCCAAGTGGGATTCGGGTACTGATCACTACCTGCAAGTATCATCAAGATTGAGTGAAAAAATGTTTGCTGAGATTTCAGGAAACTCGCAGTTTTTAGAAGCTTGGCAACCCCTTTCAATGAAAGGGATTCTTGTCAGTCTCTGCTTGGGGCTACTTCAATAGCACACAAACCATAGCGATAGAACTTGGAACTACATTATTGTGCCAAGTTTCAAAGAGCTAGCACAAACCGTGTTTGATTTAGAGTTCCAACTACATGTATCCATATAGGAGAAAACAGAGTGAAACCTAAACATGAAAACGGTTACTGCAAAGGAACGGTTTAACCTAGAAGAACGAAATTTGGTGAGCCAAGTGGGATTGGTGTACTGATCATTAAATGGAAGTATCATCAAGATTGGGTGAAAAAATGTCTGCTGAGATTTCAGGAAACTCGTAGTTTTTTGGAAGCTTGGCATCCCCTTTCATTGAAAGGGATTCTCGTCAGTCTCTGCTTGGGGCTACTTCAATAGCACACAAACCATAGCGATAGAACTTGGAACTACATTATTGTGCCAAGTTTCAAAGAGCTAGCACAAACCGTGTTTGATTTAGAGTTCCAACTACATGTATCCATATAGGAGAAAACAGAGTGAAACCTAAACATGAAAACGGTTACTGCAAAGGGACGGTTTAACGTAGAAGAACGAAATTTGGTGAGCCAAGTGGGATTGGTGTACTGATCTTTAAATAGAAGTATCATCAAGATTGGGTGAAAAAATGTTTGCTGAGATTTCAGGAAACTCGTAGATTTTTGGAAGCTTGGCAACCCCTTTCAATGAAAGGGATTCTCGTCAGTCTCTGCTTGGGGCTACTTCAATAGCACACAAACCATAGCGATAGAACTTGGAACTACATTATTGTGCCAAGTTTCAAAGAGCTAGCACAAACCGTGTTTGATTTAGAGTTCCAACTACATGTATCCATATAGGAGAAAACAGAGTGAAACCTAAACATGAAAACGGTTACTGCAAAGGAACGGTTTAACCTAGGAGAACGAAATTTGGTGAGCCAAGTGGGATTGGTGTACTGATCATTAAATGGAAGTATCATCAAGATTGGGTGAAAAAATGTTTGCTGAGATTTCAGGAAACTCGTAGATTTTTGGAAGCTTGGCAACCCCTTTCATTGAAAGGGATTCTCGTCAGTCTCTGATTGGGGCTACTTCAATAGCACACAAACCATAGCGATAGAACTTGGAACTACATTATTGTGCCAAGTTTCAAAGAGCTAGCACAAACCGTGTTTGATTTAGAGTTCCAACTACATGTATCCATATAGGAGAAAACAGAGTGAAACCTAAACATGAAAACGGTTACTGCAAAGGAACGGTTAAACCTAGAAGAACGAAATTTAGTGAGCCAAGTGAGATTCGTGTACTGATCACAACAGTATCATAAAGATTGGGTGAAAAAATGTTTGCTGAGATTTCAGGAAACTCGCAGTTTTTTGGAAGCTTGGCAACCCCTTTCAATGAAAGGGATTCTCGTCAGTCTCTGCTTGGGGCTACTTCAATAGCACACAAACCATAGCGATAGAACTTGGAACTACATTATTGTGCCAAGTTTCAAAGAGCTAGCACAAACCGTGTTTGATTTAGAGTTCCAACTACATGTATCCATATAGGAGAAAACAGAGTGAAACCTAAACATGAAAACGGTTACTGCAAAGGAACGGTTTAACGTAGAAGAACGAAATTTGGTGAGCCAAGTGGGATTGGTGTACTGATCTTTAAATAGAAGTATCATCAATATTGGGTGAAAAAATGTTTGCTGAGATTTCAGGAAACTCGTAGATTTTTGGAAACTTGGCAACCCCTTTCAATGAAAGGGATTCTCGTCAGTCTCTGCTTGGGGCTACTTCAATAGCACACAAACCATAGCAATAGAACTTGGAACTACATTATTGTGCCAAGTTTCAAAGAGCTAGCACAAACCGTGTTTGATTTAGAGTTCCAACTACATGTATCCATATAGGAGAAAACAGAGTGAAACCTAAACATGAAAACGGTTACTGCAAAGGAACGGTTTAACCTAAAGAACGAAATTTGGTGAGCCAAGTGGGATTCGTGTACTGATCACTACCTGCAAGTATCATCAAGATTGGGTGAAAAAATGTTTGCTGAGATTTCAGGAAACTCGCAGTTTTTTGGAAGCTTGGCAACCCCTTTCTTTGAAAGGGATTCTTGTCAGTCTCTGCTTGGGGCTACTTCAATAGCACACAAACCATAGCGATAGAACTTGGAACTACATTATTGTGCCAAGTTTCAAAGAGCTAGCACAAACCGTGTTTGATTTAGAGTTCCAACTACATGTATCCATATAGGAGAAAACAGAGTGAAACCTAAACATGAAAACGGTTACTGCAAAGGAACGGTTTAACCTAGAAGAACGAAATTTGGTGAGCCAAGTGGGATTGGTGTACTGATCTTTAAGTGGAAGTATCATCAAAATTGGGTGAAAAAATGTTTGCTGAGATTTCAGGAAACTCGTAGATTTTTGGAAGCCCAGCAACCCCTTTCAATGAAAGGGATTCTCGTCAGTCTCTGCTTGGGGCTACTTCAATAGCACACAAACCATAGCGATAGAACTTGGAACTACATTATTGTGCCAAGTTTCAAAGAGCTAGCACAAACCGTGTTTGATTTAGAGTTCCAACTACATGTATCCATATAGGAGAAAACAGAGTGAAACCTAAACATGAAAACGGTTACTGCAAAGGAACGGTTTAACCTCGAAGAACGAAATTTGGTGAGCCAAGTGGGATTTGTGTACTGATCATTAAATGGAAGGATCATCAAGATTGGGTGAAAAAATGTTTGCTGAGATTTCAGGAATCTCGTAGTTTTTTGGAAGCTTGGCAACCCCTTTCAATGAAAGGGATTCTCGTCAGTCTCTGCTTGGGGCTACTTCAATAGCACACAAACCATAGCGATAGAACTTGGAACTATATTATTGTGCCAAGTTTCAAAGAGCTAGCACAAACCGTGTTTGATTTAGAGTTCCAACTACATGTATCCATATAGGAGAAAACAGAGTGAAACCTAAACATGAAAACAGTTACTGCAAAGGAACGGTTTAACCTAGAAGAAGGAAATTTGGTGAGCCAAGTGGGATTGGTGTACTGATCATTAAATGGAAGTATCATCAAGATTGGGTGAAAAAATATTTGCTGAGATTTCAGGAAACTCGTAGTTTTTTGGAAGCTTGGCAACCCCTTTCAATGAAAGGGATTCTCATCAGTCGCTGCTTGGGGCTACTTCAATAGCACACAAACCCTAGCGATAGAACTTGAAACTACATTATTTTGCCAAGTTACAAAGAGCTAGCACAAACCGTGTTTGATTTAGAGTTCCAACTACATGTATCTATATAGGAGAAAACAGAGTGAAACCTAAATATGAAAACGATTACTGCAAAGAACGGTTTAACCTAGAAGAAGGAAATTTGGTGAGCCAAGTGGGATTGGAGTACTGATCATTAAATGGAAGTTTCATCAAGATTGGGTGAAAAAATGTCTGCTGAGATTTCAGGAAACTCGCAGTTTTTTGAAGCCTGGCAACCCCTTTCTATGAAAGGGATTCTCGTCAGTCTCTGCTTGGGGCTACTTCAATAGCACACAAACCAGAGCGATGGAACTTGGAACTACATTATTGTGCCAAGTTTCAAAGAGCTAGCACAAACCGTGTTTGATTTAGAGTTCCAACTACATGTATCCATATAGGAGAAAACAGAGTGAAACCTAAACATGAAAACGGTTACTGCAAAGGAACGGTTTAACCTAAAGAACGAAATTTGGTGAGCCAAGTGGGATTCGTGTACTGATCACTACCTGCAAGTATCATCAAGATTGGGTGAAAAAATGTTTGCTGAGATTTCAGGAAACTCGCAGTTTTTTGGAAGCTTGGCAACCCCTTTCAATGAAAGGGATTCTTGTCAGTCTCTGCTTGGGGCTACTTCAATAGCACACAAACCATAGCGATAGAACTTGGAACTACATTATTGTGCCAAGTTTCAAAGAGCTAGCACAAACCGTGTTTGATTTAGAGTTCCAACTACATGTATCCATATAGGAGAAAACAGAGTGAAACCTAAACATGAAAACGGTTACTGCAAAGGAACGGTTTAACCTAGAAGAACGAAATTTGGTGAGCCAAGTGGGATTGGTGTACTGATCTTTAAATGGAAGTATCATCAGGATTGGGTGAAAAAATGTTTGCTGAGATTTCAGGAAACTCGTAGATTTTTGGAAGCTTGGCAACCCCTTTCAATGAAAGGGATTCTCATCAGTCTCTTCTTGGGGCTACTTCAATAGCACACAAACCATAGCGATAGAACTTGGAACTACATTATTGTGCCAAGTTTCAAAGAGCTAGCACAAACCGTGTTTGATTTAGAGTTCCAACTACATGTATCCATATAGGAGAAAACAGAGTGAAACCTAATCATGAAAACGGTTACTGCAAAGGAACGGTTTAACCTAAAGAACGAAATTTGGTGAGCCAAGTGGGATTCGTGTACTGATCACTACCTGCAAGTATCATCAAGATTGGGTGAAAAAATGTCTGCTGAGATTTCAGGAAACTCGCAGTTTTTTGGAAGCTTGGCAACCCCTTTCAATGAAAGGGATTCTTGTCAGTCTCTGCTTGGGGCTACTTCAATAGCACACAAACCATAGCGATAGAACTTGGAACTACATTATTGTGCCAAGTTTCAAAGAGCTAGCACAAACCGTGTTTGATTTAGAGTTCCAACTACATGTATCCATATAGGAGAAAACAGAGTGAAACCTAAACATGAAAACGGTTACTGCAAAGGAACGGTTTAACCTAGAAGAACGAAATTTGGTGAGCCAAGTGGGATTGGTGTACTGATCTTTAAATGGAAGTATCATGAAGATTGGGTGAAAAAATGTTTGCTGATATTTCAGGAAACTCGTAGTTTTTTGGAAGCTTGGCAACCCCTTTCATTGAAAGGGATTCTCGTCAGTCTCTGCTTGGGGCTACTTCAATAGCCCACAAACCATAGCGATAGAACTTGGAACTACATTATTGTGCCAAGTTTCAAAGAGCTAGCACAAACCGTGTTTGATTTAGAGTTCCAACTACATGTATCCATATAGGAGAAAACAGAGTGAAACCTAAACATGAAAACGGTTACTGCAAAGGAACGGTTTAACGTAGAAGAACGAAATTTGGTGAGCCAAGTGGGATTGGTGTACTGATCTTTAAATAGAAGTATCATCAAGATTGGGTGAAAAAATGTTTGCTGAGATTTCAGGAAACTCGTAGATTTTTGGAAGCCCGGCAACCCCTTTCAATGAAAGGGATTCTCGTCAGTCTCTGCTTGGGGCTACTTCAAAAGCACACAAACCATAGCGATAGAACTTGGAACTACATTATTGTGCCAAGTTTCAAAGAGCTAGCACAAACCGTGTTTGATTTAGAGTTCCAACTACATGTATCCATATAGGAGAAAACAGAGTGAAACCTAAACATGAAAACGGTTACTGCAAAGGAACGGTTTAACCTAGAAGAACGAAATTTGGTGAGCCAAGTGGGATTCGTGTACTGATCACTACCTGCAAGTATCATCAAGATTGGGTGAAAAAATGTTTGCTGAGATTTCAGGAAACTCGCAGTTTTTTGGAAGCTTGGCAACCCCTTTCAATGAAAGGGATTCTTGTCAGTCTCTGCTTGGGGCTACTTCAATAGCACACAAACCATAGCGATAGAACTTGGAACTACATTATTGTGCCAAGTTTCAAAGAGCTAGCACAAACCGTGTTTGGTTTAGCGTTCCAACTACATGTATCCATATAGGAGAAAACAGAGTGAAACCTAAACATGAAAACGGTTACTGCAAAGGAACGGTTTAACCTAGAAGAACGAAATTTGGTGAGCCAAGTGGGATTGGTGTACTGATCATTAAATAGAAGTATCATCAAGATTGGTTGAAAAAATGTTTGCTGAGATTTCAAGAAACTCGTAGTTTTTTGGAAGCTTGGCAACCCCTTTCATTGAAAGGGATACTCGTCAGTCTCTGATTGGGGCTACTTCAATAGCACACAAACCATAGCGATAGAACTTGGAACTACATTATTGTGCCAAGTTTCAAAGAGCTAGCACAAACCGTGTTTGATTTAGAGTTCCAACTACATGTATCCATATAGGAGAAAACAGAGTGAAACCTAAACATGAAAACGGTTACTGCAAAGGAACGGTTTAACCTCGAAGAACGAAATTTGGTGAGCCAAGTGGAATTGGTGTACTGATCATTAAATGGAAGTATCATCAAGATTGGGCGAAAAAATGTCAGCTGAGATCTCAGGAAACTCGTAGTTTTTTGGAAGCTTGGCAACCCCCATTGAAAGGGATTCTCGTCAGTCTCTATTTGGGGCTATTTCAATAGCACACAAACCATAGTGATAGAACTTGGAACTACATTATTGTGCCAAGTTTCAAAGAGCTAGCACAAACCGTGTTTGATTTAGAGTTCCAACTACATGTATCCATATAGGAGATAACAGAGTGAATCCTAAACATGAAAACGGTTACTGCAAAGGAACGTTTAACCTAGAAAAACGAAATTTGGTGAGCCAAGTGGGATTGGTGTACTGATCATTAAATAGAAGTATCATCAAGATTGGGTGAAAAAATATTTGCTGAGATTTCAGGAAACTCGCAGTTTTTTGTAAGCTTGGCAACCCCTTTCAATGAAAGGGATTCTCGTCAGTCTCTGCTTGGGGCTACTTCAATAGCACACAAACCATAGCGATAGAACTTGGAACTACATTATTGTGCCAAGTTTCAAAGAGCTAGCACAAACCGTGTTTGATTTAGAGTTCCAACTACATGTATCCAAATAGGAGAAAACAGAGTGAAACCTAAACATGAAAACGGTTACTGCAAAGGAACGTTTTAACCTAGAAGAACAAAATTTAGTGAGCCAAGTGGGATTCATGTACTGATCACTACCTGCAAGTATCATCAAGATTGGGTGAAAAAATGTTTGCTGAGATTTCAGGAAACTCGTAGTTTTTTGGAAGCTTGGCAACCCCTTTCAATGAAAGGGATTCTCATCAGTCGCTGCTTGGGGCTACTTCAATAGCACACAAACCCTAGCGATAGAACTTGAAACTACATTATTTTGCCAAGTTACAAAGAGCTAGCACAAACCGTGTTTGATTTAGAGTTCCAACTACATGTATCTATATAGGAGAAAACAGAGTGAAACCTAAATATGAAAACGATTACTGCAAAGAACGGTTTAACCTAGAAGAAGGAAATTTGGTGAGCCAAGTGGGATTGGAGTACTGATCATTAAATGGAAGTTTCATCAAGATTGGGTGAAAAAATGTCTGCTGAGATTTCAGGAAACTCGCAGTTTTTTGAAGCCTGGCAACCCCTTTCTATGAAAGGGATTCTCGTCAGTCTCTGCTTGGGGCTACTTCAATAGCACACAAACCAGAGCGATGGAACTTGGAACTACATTATTGTGCCAAGTTTCAAAGAGCTAGCACAAACCGTGTTTGATTTAGAGTTCCAACTACATGTATCCATATAGGAGAAAACAGAGTGAAACCTAAACATGAAAACGGTTACTGCAAAGGAACGGTTTAACCTAAAGAACGAAATTTGGTGAGCCAAGTGGGATTCGTGTACTGATCACTACCTGCAAGTATCATCAAGATTGGGTGAAAAAATGTTTGCTGAGATTTCAGGAAACTCGCAGTTTTTTGGAAGCTTGGCAACCCCTTTCAATGAAAGGGATTCTTGTCAGTCTCTGCTTGGGGCTACTTCAATAGCACACAAACCATAGCGATAGAACTTGGAACTACATTATTGTGCCAAGTTTCAAAGAGCTAGCACAAACCGTGTTTGATTTAGAGTTCCAACTACATGTATCCATATAGGAGAAAACAGAGTGAAACCTAAACATGAAAACGGTTACTGCAAAGGAACGGTTTAACCTAGAAGAACGAAATTTGGTGAGCCAAGTGGGATTGGTGTACTGATCTTTAAATGGAAGTATCATCAGGATTGGGTGAAAAAATGTTTGCTGAGATTTCAGGAAACTCGTAGATTTTTGGAAGCTTGGCAACCCCTTTCAATGAAAGGGATTCTCATCAGTCTCTTCTTGGGGCTACTTCAATAGCACACAAACCATAGCGATAGAACTTGGAACTACATTATTGTGCCAAGTTTCAAAGAGCTAGCACAAACCGTGTTTGATTTAGAGTTCCAACTACATGTATCCATATAGGAGAAAACAGAGTGAAACCTAATCATGAAAACGGTTACTGCAAAGGAACGGTTTAACCTAAAGAACGAAATTTGGTGAGCCAAGTGGGATTCGTGTACTGATCACTACCTGCAAGTATCATCAAGATTGGGTGAAAAAATGTCTGCTGAGATTTCAGGAAACTCGCAGTTTTTTGGAAGCTTGGCAACCCCTTTCAATGAAAGGGATTCTTGTCAGTCTCTGCTTGGGGCTACTTCAATAGCACACAAACCATAGCGATAGAACTTGGAACTACATTATTGTGCCAAGTTTCAAAGAGCTAGCACAAACCGTGTTTGATTTAGAGTTCCAACTACATGTATCCATATAGGAGAAAACAGAGTGAAACCTAAACATGAAAACGGTTACTGCAAAGGAACGGTTTAACCTAGAAGAACGAAATTTGGTGAGCCAAGTGGGATTGGTGTACTGATCTTTAAATGGAAGTATCATGAAGATTGGGTGAAAAAATGTTTGCTGATATTTCAGGAAACTCGTAGTTTTTTGGAAGCTTGGCAACCCCTTTCATTGAAAGGGATTCTCGTCAGTCTCTGCTTGGGGCTACTTCAATAGCCCACAAACCATAGCGATAGAACTTGGAACTACATTATTGTGCCAAGTTTCAAAGAGCTAGCACAAACCGTGTTTGATTTAGAGTTCCAACTACATGTATCCATATAGGAGAAAACAGAGTGAAACCTAAACATGAAAACGGTTACTGCAAAGGAACGGTTTAACGTAGAAGAACGAAATTTGGTGAGCCAAGTGGGATTGGTGTACTGATCTTTAAATAGAAGTATCATCAAGATTGGGTGAAAAAATGTTTGCTGAGATTTCAGGAAACTCGTAGATTTTTGGAAGCCCGGCAACCCCTTTCAATGAAAGGGATTCTCGTCAGTCTCTGCTTGGGGCTACTTCAAAAGCACACAAACCATAGCGATAGAACTTGGAACTACATTATTGTGCCAAGTTTCAAAGAGCTAGCACAAACCGTGTTTGATTTAGAGTTCCAACTACATGTATCCATATAGGAGAAAACAGAGTGAAACCTAAACATGAAAACGGTTACTGCAAAGGAACGGTTTAACCTAGAAGAACGAAATTTGGTGAGCCAAGTGGGATTCGTGTACTGATCACTACCTGCAAGTATCATCAAGATTGGGTGAAAAAATGTTTGCTGAGATTTCAGGAAACTCGCAGTTTTTTGGAAGCTTGGCAACCCCTTTCAATGAAAGGGATTCTTGTCAGTCTCTGCTTGGGGCTACTTCAATAGCACACAAACCATAGCGATAGAACTTGGAACTACATTATTGTGCCAAGTTTCAAAGAGCTAGCACAAACCGTGTTTGGTTTAGCGTTCCAACTACATGTATCCATATAGGAGAAAACAGAGTGAAACCTAAACATGAAAACGGTTACTGCAAAGGAACGGTTTAACCTAGAAGAACGAAATTTGGTGAGCCAAGTGGGATTGGTGTACTGATCATTAAATAGAAGTATCATCAAGATTGGTTGAAAAAATGTTTGCTGAGATTTCAAGAAACTCGTAGTTTTTTGGAAGCTTGGCAACCCCTTTCATTGAAAGGGATACTCGTCAGTCTCTGATTGGGGCTACTTCAATAGCACACAAACCATAGCGATAGAACTTGGAACTACATTATTGTGCCAAGTTTCAAAGAGCTAGCACAAACCGTGTTTGATTTAGAGTTCCAACTACATGTATCCATATAGGAGAAAACAGAGTGAAACCTAAACATGAAAACGGTTACTGCAAAGGAACGGTTTAACCTCGAAGAACGAAATTTGGTGAGCCAAGTGGAATTGGTGTACTGATCATTAAATGGAAGTATCATCAAGATTGGGCGAAAAAATGTCAGCTGAGATCTCAGGAAACTCGTAGTTTTTTGGAAGCTTGGCAACCCCTTTCATTGAAAGGGATTCTCGTCAGTCTCTATTTGGGGCTATTTCAATAGCACACAAACCATAGTGATAGAACTTGGAACTACATTATTGTGCCAAGTTTCAAAGAGCTAGCACAAACCGTGTTTGATTTAGAGTTCCAACTACATGTATCCATATAGGAGATAACAGAGTGAATCCTAAACATGAAAACGGTTACTGCAAAGGAACGGTTTAACCTAGAAAAACGAAATTTGGTGAGCCAAGTGGGATTGGTGTACTGATCATTAAATAGAAGTATCATCAAGATTGGGTGAAAAAATATTTGCTGAGATTTCAGGAAACTCGCAGTTTTTTGTAAGCTTGGCAACCCCTTTCAATGAAAGGGATTCTCGTCAGTCTCTGCTTGGGGCTACTTCAATAGCACACAAACCATAGCGATAGAACTTGGAACTACATTATTGTGCCAAGTTTCAAAGAGCTAGCACAAACCGTGTTTGATTTAGAGTTCCAACTACATGTATCCAAATAGGAGAAAACAGAGTGAAACCTAAACATGAAAACGGTTACTGCAAAGGAACGTTTTAACCTAGAAGAACAAAATTTAGTGAGCCAAGTGGGATTCATGTACTGATCACTACCTGCAAGTATCATCAAGATTGGGTGAAAAAATGTTTGCTGAGATTTCAGGAAACTCGTAGTTTTTTGGAAGCTTGGCAACCCCTTTCATTGAAAGGGATTCTCGTCAGTCTCTGCTTGGGGCTACTTCAATAGCACACAAACCATAGCGATAGAACTTGGAACTACATTATTGTGCCAAGTTTCAAAGAGCTAGCACAAACCGTGTTTGATTTAGAGTTCCAACTACATGTATCCATATAGGAGAAAACAGAGTGAAACCTAAATATGAAAACGGTTACTGCAAAGGAACGGTTTAACTTAGAAGAACGAAATTTGGTGAGCCAAGTGGGATTCGTGTACTGATCATTAAATGGAAGTATCATCAAGATTGGGTGAAAAAATGTTTGCTGATATTTCAGAAAACTCGTAGTTTTTTGGAAGCTTGGCAACTCCTTTCAATGAAAGGGATTCTCGTCAGTCTCTGCTTGGGGCTACTTCAATAGCACACAAACCATAGCGATAGAACTTGGAACTACATTATTGTGCCAAGTTTCAAAGAGCTAGCACAAACCGTGTTTGATTTAGAGTTCCAACTACATGTATCCATATAGGAGAAAACAGAGTGAAACCTAAACATGAAAACGGTTACTGCAAAGGAACGGTTTAACCTAGAAGAACGAAATTTGGTGTGCCAAGTGGGATTGGTGTACTGATCATTAAATGGAAGTTTCATCAAGATTGGGTGAAAAAATGTCTGCTGAGATTTCAGGAAACTCGCAGTTTTTTGAAGCCTGGCAACCCCTTTCTATGAAAGGGATTCTCGTCAGTCTCTGCTTGGGGCTACTTCAATAGCACACAAACCATAGCGATAGAACTTGGAACTACATTATTGTGCCTAGTTTCAAAGAGCTAGCACAAACCGTGTTTGATTTAGAGTTCCAACTACATGTATCCATATAGGAGAAAACAGAGTGAAACCTAAACATGAAAACGGTTACTGCAAAGGAACGGTTTAACCTAGAAGAACGAAATTTGGTGAGCCAAGTGGGATTGGTGTACTGATCATTAAATGGAAGTATCATCAAGATTGGGTGAAAAAATGTATGCTGAGATTTCAGGAAACTCGTAGTTTTTTGGAAGCTTGGCAACCCCTTTCAATGAAAGGGATTCTCGTCAGTCTCTGCTTGGGGCTACTTCAATAGCACACAAACCATAGCGATAGAACTTGGAACTACATTATTGTGCCAAGTTTCAAAGAGCTAGCACACACCGTGTTTGATTAAGAGTTCCAACTACATGTATCCATATAGGAGAAAACAGAGTGAAACCTAAACATGAAAACGGTTACTGCAAAGGAACGGTTTAACCTAGAAGAACGAAATTTGGTGAGCCAAGTGGGATTGGTGTACTGATCTTTAAATGGAAGTATCATCAAGATTGGGTGAAAAAAATGTTTGCTGAGATTTCAGGAAAACGTAGTTTTTTGGAAGCTTGGCAACCCCTTTCAATGAAAGGGATTCTCGTCAGTCTCTGCTTGGGGCTACTTCAATAGCACACAAACCATAGTGATAGAACTTGGAACTACATTATTGTGCCAAGTTTCAAAGAGCTAGCACAAACCGTGTTTGATTTAGAGTTCCAACTACATTTATCCATATAGGAGATAACAGAGTGAAACCTAAACATGAAAACGGTTACTGCAAAGGAACGGTTTAACCTAGAAAAACGAAATTTGGTGAGCCAAGTGGGATTGGTGTACTGATCATTAAATAGAAGTATCATCAAGATTGGGTGAAAAAATATTTGCTGAGATTTCAGGAAACTCGCAGTTTTTTGTAAGCTTGGCAACCCCTTTCAATGAAAGGGATTCTCGTCAGTCTCTGCCTGGGGCTACTTCAATAGCACACAAACCATAGCGATAGAACTTGGAACTACATTATTGTGCCAAGTTTCAAAGAGCTAGCACAAACCGTGTTTGATTTAGAGTTCCAACTACATGTATCCAAATAGGAGAAAACAGAGTGAAACCTAAACATGAAAACGGTTACTGCAAAGGAACGTTTTAACCTAGAAGAACAAAATTTAGTGAGCCAAGTGGGATTCATGTACTGATCACTACCTGCAAGTATCATCAAGATTGGGTGAAAAAATGTTTGCTGAGATTTCAGGAAACTCGCAGTTTTTTGGAAGCTTGGCAACCCCTTTCAATGAAAGGGATTCTCGTTAGTCTCTGCTTGGGGCTACTTCAATAGCACACAAACCATAGCGATAGAACTTGGAACTACATTATTGTGCCAAGTTTCAAAGAGCTAGCACAAACCTTGTTTGATTTAGAGTTCCAACTACATGTATCCAAATAGGAGAAAACAGAGTGAAACCTAAACATGAAAACGGTTACTGCAAAGGAACGTTTTAACCTAGAAGAACAAAATTTAGTGAGCCAAGTGGGATTCATGTACTGATCACTACCTGCAAGTATCATCAAGATTGGGTGAAAAAATGTTTGCTGAGATTTCAGGAAACTCGTAGTTTTTTGGAAGCTTGGCAACCCCTTTCATTGAAAGGGATTCTCGTCAGTCTCTGCTTGGGGCTACTTCAATAGCACACAAACCATAGCGATAGAACTTGGAACTACATTATTGTGCCAAGTTTCAAAGAGCTAGCACAAACCGTGTTTGATTGAGAGTTCCAACTACATGTATCCATATAGGAGAAAACAGAGTGAAACCTAAATATGAAAACGGTTACTGCAAAGGAACGGTTTAACTTAGAAGAACGAAATTTGGTGAGCCAAGTGGGATTCGTGTACTGATCATTAAATGGAAGTATCATCAAGATTGGGTGAAAAAATGTTTGCTGATATTTCAGAAAACTCGTAGTTTTTTGGAAGCTTGGCAACCCCTTTCAATGAAAGGGATTCTCGTCAGTCTCTGCTTGGGGCTACATCAATAGCACACAAACCATAGCGATAGAACTTGGAACTACATTATTGTGCCAAGTTTCAAAGAGCTAGCACAAACCGTGTTTGATTTAGAGTTCCAACTACATGTATCCATATAGGAGAAAACAGAGTGAAACCTAAACATGAAAACGGTTACTGCAAAGGAACGGTTTACCCTAGAAGAACGAAATTTGGTGTGCCAAGTGGGATTGGTGTACTGATCATTAAATGGAAGTTTCATCAAGATTGGGTGAAAAAATGTCTGCTGAGATTTCAGGAAACTCGCAGTTTTTTTGAAGCCTGGCAACCCCTTTCTATGAAAGGGATTCTCGTCAGTCTCTGCTTGGGGCTACTTCAATAGCACACAAACCATAGCGATAGAACTTGGAACTACATTATTGTGCCAAGTTTCAAAGAGCTAGCACAAACCGTGTTTGATTTAGAGTTCCAACTACATGTATCCATATAGGAGAAAACAGAGTGAAACCTAAACATGAAAACGGTTACTGCAAAGGAACGGTTTAACCTAGAAGAACGAAATTTGGTGAGCCAAGTGGGATTGGTGTACTGATCATTAAATGGAAGTATCATCAAGATTGGGTGAAAAAATGTTTGCTGAGATTTCAGGAAACTCGTAGTTTTTTGGAAGCTTGGCAACCCCTTTCAATGAAAGGGATTCTCGTCAGTCTCTGCTTGGGGCTACTTCAATAGCACACAAACCATAGCGATAGAACTTGGAACTACATTATTGTGCCAAGTTTCAAAGAGCTAGCACACACCGTGTTTGATTAAGAGTTCCAACTACATGTATCCATATAGGAGAAAACAGAGTGAAACCTAAACATGAAAACGGTTACTGCAAAGGAACGGTTTAACCTAGAAAAACGAAATTTGGTGAGCCAAGTGGGATTGGTGTACTGATCATTAAATAGAAGTATCATCAAGATTGGGTGAAAAAATATTTGCTGAGATTTCAGGAAACTCGCAGTTTTTTGTAAGCTTGGCAACCCCTTTCAATGAAAGGGATTCTCGTCAGTCTCTGCCTGGGGCTACTTCAATAGCACACAAACCATAGCGATAGAACTTGGAACTACATTATTGTGCCAAGTTTCAAAGAGCTAGCACAAACCGTGTTTGATTTAGAGTTCCAACTACATGTATCCAAATAGGAGAAAACAGAGTGAAACCTAAACATGAAAACGGTTACTGCAAAGGAACGTTTTAACCTAGAAGAACAAAATTTAGTGAGCCAAGTGGGATTCATGTACTGATCACTACCTGCAAGTATCATCAAGATTGGGTGAAAAAATGTTTGCTGAGATTTCAGGAAACTCGCAGTTTTTTGGAAGCTTGGCAACCCCTTTCAATGAAAGGGATTCTCGTTAGTCTCTGCTTGGGGCTACTTCAATAGCACACAAACCATAGCGATAGAACTTGGAACTACATTATTGTGCCAAGTTTCAAAGGGCTAGCACAAACCGTGTTTGATTTAGAGTTCCAACTACATGTATCCATATAGGAGAAAACAGAGTGAAACCTAAACATGAAAACGGTTACTGCAAAGGAACGGTTTAACCTAGAAGAACGAAATTTGGTGAGCCAAGTGGGTTTGGTGTACTGATCATTAAATAGAAGTATCATCAAGATTGGGTGAAAAAATGTTTGCTGAGATTTCAGGAAACTCGTAGTTTTTTGGAAGCTTGGCAACCCCTTTCATTGAAAGGGATTCTCGTCAGTCTCTGCTTGGGGCTACTTCAATAGCACACAAACCATAGCGATAGAACTTGGAACTACATTATTGTGCCAAGTTTCAAAGAGCTAGCACAAACCGTGTTTGATTTAGAGTTCCAACTACATGTATACATATAGGAGAAAACAGAGTGAAACCTAAATATGAAAACGATTACTGCAAAGGAACGGTTTAACTTAGAAGAACGAAATTTGGTGAGCCAAGTGGGATTCGTGTACTGATCATTAAATGGAAGTATCATCAAGATTGGGTGAAAAAATGTTTGCTGATATTTCAGGAAACTCGTAGTTTTTTGGAAGCTTGGCAACCCCTTTCAATGAAAGGGATTCTCGTCAGTCTCTGCTTGGGGCTACTTCAATAGCACACAAACCATAGCCATAGAACTTGGAACTACATTATTGTGCCAAGTTTCAAAGAGCTAGCACAAACCGTGTTTGATTTAGAGTTCCAACTACATGTATCCATATAGGAGAAAACAGAGTGAAACCTAAACATGAAAACGTTACTGCAAAGGAACGGTTATAACCTAGAAGAACGAAATTTGTGTGTGCCAAGTGGGATTTGTACTGATCATTAAATGGAAGTATCATCAAGATTGGGTGAAAAAATGTTTGCTGATATTTCAGGAAACTCGTAGTTTTTTGGAAGCTTGGCAACCCCTTTCAATGAAAGGGATTCTCGTCAGTCTCTGCTTGGGGCTACTTCAATAGCACACAAACCATAGCGATAGAACTTGGAACTATATTATTGTGCCAAGTTTCAAAGAGCTAGCACAAACCGTGTTTGATTTAGAGTTCCAACTACATGTATCTAAATAGGAGGAAACAGAGTGAAACCTAAATATGAAAACGATTACTGCAAAGGAACGGTTTAACCTAGAAGAACGAAATTTGGTGAGCCAAGTGGGATTGGTGTACTGATCATTAAATGGAAGTTTCATCAAGATTGGGTGAAAAAATGTCTGCTGAGATTTCAGGAAACTCGCAGTTTTTTGAAGCCTCGCAACCCCTTTCTATGAAAGGGATTCTCGTCAGTCTCTGCTTGGGGCTACTTCAATAGCACACAATCCATAGCGATAGAACTTGGAACTACATTATTGTGCCAAGTTTCAAAGAGCTAGCACAAACCGTGTTTGATTTAGAGTTCCAACTACATGTATCCATATAGGAGAAAACAGAGTGAAACCTAAACATGAAAACGGTTACTGCAAAGGAACGGTTTAACCTAGAAGAACGAAATTTGGTGAGCCAAGTGGGATGGGTGTACTGATCATTAAATGGAAGTATCATCAAGATTGGGTGAAAAAATGTTTGCTGAGATTTCTGGAAACTCGTAGTTTTTTGGAAGCTTGATAACCCCTTTCAATGAAAGGGATTCTCGTCAGTCTCTGCTTGGGGCTACTTCAATAGCACACAAACCATAGCCATAGAACTTGGAACTACATTATTGTGCCAAGTTTCAAAGAGCTAGCACAAACCGTGTTTGATTTAGAGTTCCAACTACATGTATCCAAATAGGAGAAAACAGAGTGAAACCTAAACATGAAAACGGTTGCTGCAAAGGAACGTTTTAATCTAGAAGAACAAAATTTAGTGAGCCAAGTGGGATTCATGTACTGATCACTACCTGCAAGTATCATCAAGATTGGGTGAAAAAATGTTTGCTGAGATTTCAGGAAACTCGCAGTTTTTTGGAAGCTTGGCAACCCCTTTCAATGAAAGGGATTCTCGTCAGTCTCTGCTTGGGGCTACTTCAATAGCACACAAACCATAGCGATAGAACTTGGAACTACATTATTGTGCCTAGTTTCAAAGAGCTAGCACAAACCGTGTTTGATTTAGAGTTCCAACTACATGTATCCATGTAGGAGAAAACAGAGTGAAACCTAAACATGAAAACGGTTACTGCAAAGGAACGGTTTAACCTAGAAGAACGAAATTTGGTGAGCCAAGTGGGATTCGTGTACTGATCACTACCTGCAAGTATCATCAAGATTGGGTGAAAAAATGTTTGCTGAGATTTCAGGAAACTCGTAGTTTTTTGGAAGCTTGGCAACCCCTTTCAATGAAAGGGATTCTCGTCAGTCTCTGCTTGGGGCTACTTCAATAGCACACAAACCATAGCGATAGAACTTGGAACTACATTATTGTGCCAAGTTTCAAAGAGCTAGCACACACCGTGTTTGATTAAGAGTTCCAACTACATGTATCCATATAGGAGAAAACAGAGTGAAACCTAAACATGAAAACGGTTACTGCAAAGGAACGGTTTAACCTAGAAAAACGAAATTTGGTGAGCCAAGTGGGATTGGTGTACTGATCATTAAATAGAAGTATCATCAAGATTGGGTGAAAAAATATTTGCTGAGATTTCAGGAAACTCGCAGTTTTTTGTAAGCTTGGCAACCCCTTTCAATGAAAGGGATTCTCGTCAGTCTCTGCCTGGGGCTACTTCAATAGCACACAAACCATAGCGATAGAACTTGGAACTACATTATTGTGCCAAGTTTCAAAGAGCTAGCACAAACCGTGTTTGATTTAGAGTTCCAACTACATGTATCCAAATAGGAGAAAACAGAGTGAAACCTAAACATGAAAACGGTTACTGCAAAGGAACGGTTTAACCTAGAAGAACGAAATTTGGTGAGCCAAGTGGGTTTGCTGTACTGATCATAAAATAGAAGTATCATCAAGATTGGGTGAAAAAATGTTTGCTGAGATTTCAGGAAACTCGTAGT
>NW_027553166.1:0-44876 GCF_045843805.1 Urocitellus parryii
TATTGTGCCAAGTTCTATCGCTATGGTTGGTGTCCTATTGAAGTAGCCCCAAGCAGAGACTGACGAGAATCACTTTCATTGAAAGGGGTTGCCAAGCTTCCAAAAAACTACGAGTTTCCGGAAATCTCAGCAAATATTTTTTCACCCAATCTTGATCAAAGTGGCAGGTAATGATCAGTACATCAATCCCACTTGGCTCACCAAATTTCGTTCTTCTAGGTTAAACCGTTCCTTTGCAGTAACCGTTTTCATGTTTAGGTTTCACTCTGTTTTCTCCTATATGGATACATGTAGTTGGAACTCTAAATCAAACACGGTTTGTGCTAGCTCTTTGAAACTTGGCACAATAATGTAGTTCCAAGTTCTATCGCTATGGTTTGTGTCCTATTGAAGTAGGCCCAAGCAGAGACTGACGAGAATCACTTTCATTGAAAGGGGTTGCCAAGCTTCCAAAAAACTACGAGTTTCCTGAAACCTCAGCAAACATTTTTTCACCCAATTTGATGATACTGGCAGGTAATGATCAGTACATCAATCCCACTTGGCTCACCAAATTTCGTTCTTCTAGGTTAACCGTTCCTTTGCAGTAACCGTTTTCATGTTTAGGTTTCACTCTGTTTTCTCCTAAATGGATACATGTAGTTGGAACTCTAAAATTAAACACGGTTTGTGCTAGCTCTTTGAAACTTGGCACAATAATGTAGTTCCAAGTTCTATCACTATGGTTTGTGTCCTATTGAAGTATCCCCAAGCAGAGACTGACGAGAATCACTTTCATTGAAAGGGTTGCCAAGCATCCAAAAAACTACGACTTTCCTGAAATCTCAGCAAACATTTTTTCACCCAATCTTGATGATACTTGCAGGTAATGATCAGTACACCAATCCCACTTGGCTCACCAAATTTCGTTCTTCTAGGTTAAATCGTTCCTTTGCAGTAACCGTTTTCATGTTTAGGTTTCACTCTGTTTTCTCCTATATGGATACATGTCGTTGGAACTCTAAATCAAACACGGTTTGTGCTAGCTCTTTGAAACTTGGCACAATAATGTAGTTCCAAGTTCTATCGCTATGGTTTTTGTTCTATTGAAGTAGCCCCAAGCAGAGACTGACGAGAATCACTTTCATTGAAAGGGGTTGCCAAGCTTCCAAAAAACTACGAATTTCCTGAAATCTCAGCAAACATTTTTTCACCCAATTTGATGATACTGGCAGGTAATGATCAGTACACCAATCCCACTTGTCTAACCAAATTTCGTTCTTCTAGGTTAAACCGTTCCTTTGCAGTAACCGTTTTCATGTTTAGGTTTCACTCTCTTTTCTCCTATATGGATACATTAAGTTGGAACTCTAAATCAAACACGGTTTGTGCTAGCTCTTTGAAACTTGGCACAACAATGTAGTTCCAAATTCTATCGCTACGGTTTGTGTCCTATTGAAGTAGCCCCAAGCAGAGACTGACGAGAATCACTTTAATTGAAAGGGGTTGCCAAGCTTCCAAAAAACTACGAGTTTCCTGAAATCTCAGCAAACATTTTTTCATCCAATCTTGATGATACTGGCAGGTAATGATCAGCACACCAATCCCACTTGGCTCACCAAATTTCGTTCTTCTAGGTTAAACCGTTCCTTTGCAGTAACCGTTTTCATGTTTAGGTTTCACTCTGTTTTCTCCTATATGGATACATGTAGATGGAACTCTAAATCAAACACGGTTTGTGCTAGCTCTTTGAAACTTGGCACAATAATGTAGTTCCAAGTTCTATCGCTATGGTTTGTGTATTATTGAAGTAGACCCAAGCAGAGACTGACGAGAATCTCTTTCATTGAAAGGGGTTGCCAAGCTTCCAAAAAACTACGAGTTTCCTGAAATCTCAGCAAACATTTTTTCACCCAATCTTGATGATACTGGCAGGTAATGATCAGTACACCAATCCCACTTGGCTCACCAAATTTCGTTTTTCTAGGTTAAACCGTTCCTTTGCAGTAACCGTTTTCATGTTTAGGTTTCACTCTGTTTTCTCCAATATGGATACATGTAGTTGGAACTCTAAATCAAACACGGTTTGTGCTAGCTCTTTGAAACTTGGCACAATAATGTAGTTCCAAGTTCTATCGCTATGGTTTGTGTCCTATTGAAGTAGCCCCAAGCAGAGACTGTCGAGAATCAGTTTCATTGAAAGGGGTTGCCAAGCTTCCAAAAACTACGAGTTTCCTGAAATCTCAGCAAACATTTTTTCACCCAATCTTGATGATACTGGCAGGTAATGATCAGTACACCAATCCCACTTGGCTCACCAAATTTCGTTCTTCTAGGTTAAACCGTTCCTTTGCAGTAACCGTTTTCATGTTTAGGTTTCACTCTTTTTTCTCCTATATGGATACACGTAGTTGGAACTCTAAATCAAATACGGTTTGTGCTAGCTCTTTGAAACTTGGCACAATAATGTAGTTCCAAGTTCTATCGCTATGGTTGGTGTCCTATTGAAATAGCCCCAAGCAGAGACTGACGAGAATCAGTTTCATTGAAAGGGGTTGCCAAGCTTCAAAAAACTACGAGTTTCCGGAAATCTCAGCAAACATTTTTTCACCCAATCTTGATCAAAGTGGCAGTTAATGATCAGTACATCAATCCCACTTGGCTCACCAAATTTCGTTCTTCTAGGTTAAACCGTTCCTTTGCAGTAACCGTTTTCATGTTTAGGTTTCACTCAGTTTTCTCCTATATGGATACATGTAGTTGGAACTCTAAATCAAACACGGTTTGTGCTACCTCTTTGAAACTTGGCACAATAATGTAGTTCAAAGTTCTATCGCTATGGTTGGTGTCCTATTGAAGTAGCCCCAAGCAGAGACTGACGAGAATCACTTTCATTGAAAGGGGTTGCCAAGCTTCCAAAAAACTACGAGTTTCCTGAAATCTCAGGAAACATTTTTTCACCCAATCTTGATGATACTGGCAGGTAATGATCAGTACACCAATCCCACTTGGCTCACCAAATTTCGTTCTTCTAGGTTAAACCGTTCCTTTGCAGTAACCGTTTTCATGTTTAGGTTTCACTCTTTTTTCTCCTATATGGATACATGTAGTTGGAACTCTAAATCAAACACGGTTTGTGCTAGCTCTTTGAAACTTGGCACAATAATGTAGTTCCAAGTTCTATCGCTATGGTTGGTGTCCTATTGAAGTAGCCCCAAGCAGAGACTGACGAGAATCACTTTCATTGAAAGGGGTTGCCAAGCTTCAAAAAACTACGAGTTTCCGGAAATCTCAGCAAACATTTTTTCACCCAATCTTGATGCAAAGTGGCAGGTAATGATCAGTACATCAATCCCACTTGGCTCACCAAATTTCGTTCTTCTAGGTTAAACCGTTCCTTTGCAGTAACCGTTTTCATGTTTAGGTTTCACTCTGTTTTCTCCTATATGGATACATGTAGTTGGAACTCTAAATCAAACACGGTTTGTGCTAGCTCTTTGAAACTTGGCACAATAATGTAGTTCGAAGTTCTATCGCTATGGTTTGTGTCCTATTGAAGTAGGCCCAAGCAGAGACTGACGAGAATCACTTTCATTGAAAGGGGTTGCCAAGCTTCCAAAAAACTACGAGTTTCCTGAAACCTCAGCAAACATTTTTTCACCCAATTTGATGATACTGGCAGGTAATGATCAGTACACCAATCCCACTTGGCTCACCAAATTTCGTTCTTCTGGGTTAAACCGTTCCTTTGCAGTAACCGTTTTCATGTTTAGGTTTCACTCTGTTTTCTCCTATATGGATACATGTAGTTGGAACTCTAAATCAAACACGGTTTGTGCTAGCTCTTTGAAACTTGGCACAATAATGTAGTTCCAAGTTCTATCGCTATGGTTTGTGTCCTATTGAAGTAGCCCCAAGCAGAGACTGACGAGAATCACTTTCATTGAAAGGGGTTGCCAAGCTTCCAAAAAAATACGAGTTTCCTGAAACCTCAGCAAACATTTTTTCACCCAATTTGATGATACTGGCAGGTAATGATCAGTACACCAATCCCACTTGGCTCACCAAATTTCGTTCTTCTAGGTTAAACCGTTCCTTTGCAGTAACCGTTTTCATGTTTAGGTTTCACTCTGTTTTCTCCTATATGGATACATGTAGTTGGAACTCTAAATCAAACACGGTTTGTGCTACCTCTTTGAAACTTGGCACAATAATGTAGTTCAAAGTTCTATCGCTATGGTTGGTGTCCTATTGAAGTAGCCCCAAGCAGAGACTGACGAGAATCACTTTCATTGAAAGGGGTTGCCAAGCTTCCAAAAAACTACGAGTTTCCTGAAATCTCAGGAAACATTTTTTCACCCAATCTTGATGATACTGGCAGGTAATGATCAGTACACCAATCCCACTTGGCTCACCAAATTTCGTTCTTCTAGGTTAAACCGTTCCTTTGCAGTAACCGTTTTCATGTTTAGGTTTCACTCTTTTTTCTCCTATATGGATACATGTAGTTGGAACTCTAAATCAAACACGGTTTGTGCTAGCTCTTTGAAACTTGGCACAATAATGTAGTTCCAAGTTCTATCGCTATGGTTGGTGTCCTATTGAAGTAGCCCCAAGCAGAGACTGAGGAGAATCACTTTCATTGAAAGGGGTTGCCAAGCTTCAAAAAACTACGAGTTTCCGGAAATCTCAGCAAACATTTTTTCACCCAATCTTGATCAAAGTGGCAGGTAATGATCAGTACATCAATCCCACTTGGCTCACCAAATTTCGTTCTTCTAGGTTAAACCGTTCCTTTGCAGTAACCGTTTTCATGTTTAGGTTTCACTCTGTTTTCTCCTATATGGATACATGTAGTTGGAACCTCTAAATCAAACACGGTTTGTGCTAGCTCTTTGAAACTTGGCACAATAATGTAGTTCGAAGTTCTATCGCTATGGTTTGTGTCCTATTGAAGTAGGCCCAAGCAGAGACTGACGAGAATCACTTTCATTGAAAGGGGTTGCCAAGCTTCCAAAAAACTACGAGTTTCCTGAAACCTCAGCAAACATTTTTTCACCCAATTTGATGATACTGGCAGGTAATGATCAGTACACCAATCCACTTGGCTCACCAAATTTCGTTCTTCTGGGTTAAACCGTTCCTTTGCAGTAACCGTTTTCATGTTTAGGTTTCACTCTGTTTTCTCCTATATGGATACATGTAGTTGGAACTCTAAATCAAACACGGTTTGTGCTAGCTCTTTGAAACTTGGCACAATAATGTAGTTCCAAGTTCTATCGCTATGGTTTGTGTCCTATTGAAGTAGCCCCAAGCAGAGACTGACGAGAATCACTTTCATTGAAAGGGGTTGCCAAGCTTCCAAAAAAATACGAGTTTCCTGAAACCTCAGCAAACATTTTTTCACCCAATTTGATGATACTGGCAGGTAATGATCAGTACACCAATCCCACTTGGCTCACCAAATTTCGTTCTTCTAGGTTAAACCGTTCCTTTGCAGTAACCGTTTTCATGTTTAGGTTTCACTCTGTTTTCTCCTATATGGATACATGTAGTTGGAACTCTAAATCAAACACGGTTTGTGCTAGCTCTTTGAAACTTGGCACAATAATGTAGTTCCAAGTTCTATCGCTATGGTTGGTGTCCTATTGAAGTAGCCCCAAGCAGAGACTGACGAGAATCACTTTCATTGAAAGGGGTTGCCATGCTTCCAAAAAAATACGAGTTTCCTGAAACCTCAGCAAACATTTTTTCACCCAATTTGATGATACTGGCAGGTAATGATCAGTACACCAATCCCACTTGGCTCACCAAATTTCGTTCTTCTAGGTTAAACCGTTCCTTTGCAGTAACCGTTTTCATGTTTAGGTTTCACTCTGTTTTCTCCTATATGGATACATGTAGTTGGAACTCTAAATCAAACACGGTTTGTGCTACCTCTTTGAAACTTGGCACAATAATGTAGTTCAAAGTTCTATCGCTATGGTTGGTGTCCTATTGAAGTAGCCCCAAGCAGAGACTGACGAGAATCACTTTCATTGAAAGGGGTTGCCAAGCTTCCAAAAAACTACGAGTTTCCTGAAATCTCAGGAAACATTTTTTCACCCAATCTTGATGATACTGGCAGGTAATGATCAGTACACCAATCCCACTTGGCTCACCAAATTTCGTTCTTCTAGGTTAAACCGTTCCTTTGCAGTAACCGTTTTCATGTTTAGGTTTCACTCTTTTTTCTCCTATATGGATACATGTAGTTGGAACTCTAAATCAAAACACGGTTTGTGCTAGCTCTTTGAAACTTGGCACAATAATGTAGTTCCAAGTTCTATCGCTATGGTTGGTGTCCTATTGAAGTAGCCCCAAGCAGAGACTGACGAGAATCACTTTCATTGAAAGGGGTTGCCAAGCTTCAAAAAACTACGAGTTTCCGGAAATCTCAGCAAACATTTTTTCACCCAATCTTGATCAAAGTGGCAGGTAATGATCAGTACATCAATCCCACTTGGCTCACCAAATTTCGTTCTTCTAGGTTAAACCGTTCCTTTGCAGTAACCGTTTTCATGTTTAGGTTTCACTCTCTTTTCTCCTATATGGATACATGTAGTTGGAACTCTAAATCAAACACGGTTTGTGCTAGCTCTTTGAAACTTGGCACAACAATGTAGTTCCAAATTCTATCGCTATGGTTTGTGTCCTATTGAAGTAGCCCTAAGCAGAGACTGACGAGAATCACTTTCATTGAAAGGGGTTGCCAAGCTTCAAAAAACTACGAGTTTCCTGAAATCTCAGCAAACATTTTTTCATCCAATCTTGATGATACTGGCAGGTAATGATCAGTACACCAATCCCACTTGGCTCACCAAATTTCGTTCTTCTAGGTTCAACCGTTAGTTTGCAGTAACCGTTTTCATGTTTAGGTTTCACTCTGTTTTCTCCTATATGGATACATGTAGTTGGAACTCTAAATTAAACACGGTTTGTGCTAGCTCGTTGAAACTTGGCACAATAATGTAGTTCCAAGTTCTATCGCTATGGTTGGTGTCCTATTGAAGTAGCCCCAAGCAGAGACTGACGAGAATCACTTTCATTGAAAGGGGTTGCCAAGCATCCAAAAAACTACGACTTTCCTGAAATCTCAGCATACATTTTTTCACCCAATATTGATGATACTTGCAGGTAATGATCAGTACACCAATCCCACTTGGCTCACCAAATTTCGTTCTTCTAGGTTAAATCGTTCCTTTGCAGTAACCGTTTTCATGTTTAGGTTTCACTCTGTTTTCTCCTATATGGATACATGTAGTTGGAACTCTAAATCAAACACGGTTTGTGCTAGCTCTTTGAAACTTGGCACAATAATGTAGTTCCAAGTTCTATCGCTATGGTTGGTGTCCTATTGAAATAGCCCCAAGCAGAGACTGACGAGAATCAGTTTCATTGAAAGGGGTTGCCAAGCTTCCAAAAAACTACGAGTTTCCGGAATCTCAGCAAACATTTTTTCACCCAATCTTGATCAAAGTGGCAGTTAATGATCAGTACATCAATCCCACTTGGCTCACCAAATTTCGTTCTTCTAGGTTAAACCGTTCCTTTGCAGTAACCGTTTTCATGTTTAGGTTTCACTCAGTTTTCTCCTATATGGATACATGTAGTTGGAACTCTAAATCAAACACGGTTTGTGCTAGCTCTTTGAAACTTGGCACAATAATGTAGTTCCAAGTTCTATCGCTATGGTTTGTGTCCTATTGAAGTAGCCCCAAGCAGAGACTGACGAGAATCACTTTCATTGAAAGGGGTTGCCAAGCTTCCAAAAAAATACGAGTTTCCTGAAACGTCAGCAAACATTTTTTCACCCAATTTGATGATACTGGCAGGTAATGATCAGTACACCAATCTCACTTGGCTCACCAAATTTCGTTCTTCTAGGTTAAACCGTTCCTTTGCAGTAACCGTTTTCATGTTTAGGTTTCACTCTGTTTTCTCCTATATGGATACATGTAGTTGGAACTCTAAATCAAACACGGTTTGTGCTACCTCTTTGAAACTTGGCACAATAATGTAGTTCCAAGTTCTATCGCTATGGTTGGTGTCCTATTGAAGTAGCCCCAAGCAGAGACTGACGAGAATCACTTTCATTGAAAGGGGTTGCCAAGCTTCCAAAAAACTACGAGTTTCCTGAAATCTCAGAAACATTTTTTCACCCAATCTTGATGATACTGGCAGGTAATGATCAGTACACCAATCCCACTTGGCTCACCAAATTTCGTTCTTCTAGGTTAAACCGTTCCTTTGCAGTAACCGTTTTCATGTTTAGGTTTCACTCTTTTTTCTCCTATATGGATACATGTAGTTGGAACTCTAAATCAAACACGGTTTGTGCTAGCTCTTTGAAACTTGGCACAATAATGTAGTTCCAAGTTCTATCGCTATGGTTGGTGTCCTATTGAAGTAGCCCCAAGCAGAGACTGACGAGAATCACTTTCATTGAAAGGGGTTGCCAAGCTTCAAAAAACTACGAGATTCCGGAAATCTCAGCAAACATTATTTCACCCAATCTTGATCAAAGTGGTAGGTAATGATCAGTACATCAATCCCACTTGGCTCACCAAATTTCGTTCTTCTAGGTTAAACCGTTCCTTTGCAGTAACCGTTTCATGTTTAGGTTTCACTCTGTTTTCTCCTATATGGATACATGTAGTTGGAACTCTAAATCAAACACGGTTTGTGCTAGCTCTTTGAAACTTGGCACAATAATGTAGTTCCAAGTTCTATCGCTATGGTTTGTGTCCTATTGAAGTAGGCCCAAGCAGAGACTGACGAGAATCACTTTCATTGAAAGGGGTTGCCAAGCTTCCAAAAAACTACGAGTTTCCTGAAACCTCAGCAAACATTTTGTCACCCAATTTGATGATACTGGCAGGTAATGATCAGTACACCAATCCCACTTGGCTCACCAAATTTCGTTCTTCTAGGTTAAACCGTTCCTTTGCAGTAACCGTTTTCATGTTTAGGTTTCACTCTGTTTTCTCCTATATGGATACATGTAGTTGGAACTCTAAATCAAACACGGTTTGTGCTAGCTCTTTGAAACTTGGCACAATAATGTAGTTCCAAGTTCTATCGCTATGGTTTGTGTCCTATTGAAGTAGGCCCAAGCAGAGACTGACGAGAATCACTTTCATTGAAAGGGGTTGCCAAGCTTCCAAAAACTACGAGTTTCCTGAAATCTCAGCAAACATTTTTTCACCCAATTTGATGATACTGGCAGGTAATGATCAGTACACCAATCCCACTTGGCTCACCAAATTTCGTTCTTCTATGGTTAAACGTTCCTTTGCAGTAACCGTTTTCATGTTTAGGTTTCACTCTGTTTTTCCTATATGGATACATGTAGTTGGAACTCTAAATCAAACACGGTTTGTGCTAGCTCTTTGAAACTTGGCACAATAATGTAGTTCCAAGTTCTATCGCTATGGTTTGTGTCCTATTGAAGTAGGGCCCAAGCAGAGACTGACGAGAATCACTTTCATTGAAAGGGGTTGCCAAGCTTCCAAAAAACTACGAGTTTCCTGAAACCTCAGCAAACATTTTTTCACCCAATTTTGATGATACTGGCAGGTAATGATCAGTACACCAATCCCACTTGGCTCACCAAATTTCGTTCTTCTAGGTTCAACCGTTACTTTGCAGTAACCGTTTTCATGTTTAGGTTTCACTCTGTTTTCTCCTATATGGATACATGTAGTTGGAACTCTAAATTAAACACGGTTTGTGCTAGCTCGTTGAAACTTGGCACAATAATGTAGTTCCAAGTTCTATCGCTATGGTTGGTGTCCTATTGAAGTAGCCCCAAGCAGAGACTGACGAGAATCACTTTCATTGAAAGGGGTTGCCAAGCATCCAAAAAACTACGACTTTCCTGAAATCTCAGCAAACATTTTTTCACCCAATATTGATGATACTTGCAGGTAATGATCAGTACACCAATCCCACTTGGCTCACCAAATTTCGTTCTTCTAGGTTAAATCGTTCCTTTGCAGTAACCGTTTTCATGTTTAGGTTTCACTCTGTTTTCTCCTATATGGATACATGTAGTTGGAACTCTAAATCAAACACGGTTTGTGCTAGCTCTTTGAAACTTGGCACAATAATGTAGTTCCAAGTTCTATCGCTATGGTTTTTGTCCTATTGAAGTAGCCCCAAGCAGAGACTGACGAGAATCACTTTCATTGAAAGGGGTTGCCAAGCTTCCAAAAAACTACGAGTTTCCTGAAATCTCAGCAAACATTTTTTCACCCAATTTGATGATACTGGCAGGTAATGATCAGTACACCAATCCCACTTGTCTAACCAAATTTCGTTCTTCTAGGTTAAACCGTTCCTTTGCAGTAACCGTTTTCATGTTTAGGTTTCACTCTCTTTTCTCCTATATGGATACATGTAGTTGGAACTCTAAATCAAACACGGTTTGTGCTAGCTCTTTGAAACTTGGCACAACAATGTAGTTCCAAATTCTATCGCTATGGTTTGTGTCCTATTGAAGTAGCCCTAAGCAGAGACTGACGAGAATCACTTTAATTGAAAGGGGTTGCCAAGCTTCCAAAAAACTACGAGTTTCCTGAAATCTCAGCAAACATTTTTTCATCCAATCTTGATGATACTGGCAGGTAATGATCAGCACACCAATCCCACTTGGCTCACCAAATTTCGTTCTTCTAGTTTAAACCGTTCCTTTGCAGTAACCGTTTTCATGTTTAGGTTTCACTCTGTTTTCTCCTATATGGATACATGTAGATGGAACTCTAAATCAAACACGGTTTGTGCTAGCTCTTTGAAACATGGCACAATAATGTAGTTCCAAGTTCTATCACTATGGTTTGTGTATTATTGAAGTAGACCCAAGCAGAGACTGAATAGAATCACTTTCATTGAAAGGGGTTGCCAAGCTTCCAAAAAACTACGAGTTTCCTGAAATCTCAGCAAACATTTTTTCACCCAATCTTGATGATACTGGCAGGTAATGATCAGTACACCAATCCCACTTGGCTCACCCAATTTGGTTCTTCTAGGTTAAACCGTTCCTTTGCAGTAACCGTTTTCATGTTTAGGTTTCACTCTGTTTTCTCCTATATGGATACATGTAGTTGGAACTCTAAATCAAACACGGTTTGTGCTAGCTCTTTGAAACTTGGCACAATAATGTAGTTCCAAGTTCTATCGCTATGGTTTGTGACCTATTGAAGTAGCCCCCAAGCAGAGACTGACGAGAATCACTTTCATTGAAAGGGGTTGCCAAGCTTCCAAAAAACTACGAGTTTCCTGAAACCTCAGCAAACATTTTTTCACCCAATTTGATGATACTGGCAGGTAATGATCACTACACCAATCCCACTTGGCTCACCCAATTTGGTTCTTCTAGGTTAAACCGTTCCTTTGCAGTAACCGTTTTCATGTTTAGGTTTCACTCTGTTTTCTCCTATATGGATACATGTAGTTGGAACTCTAAATCAAACACGGTTTGTGCTAGCTCTTTGAAACTTGGCACAATAATGTAGTTCCAAGTTCTATCGCTATGGTTGGTGTCCTATTGAAGTAGCCCCAAGCAGAGACTGAGGAGAATCACTTTCATTGAAAGGGGTTGCCAAGCTTCAAAAAACTACGAGTTTCCGGAAATCTCAGCAAACATTTTTTCACCCAATCTTGATCAAAGTGGCAGGTAATGATCAGTACATCAATCCCACTTGGCTCACCAAATTTCGTTCTTCTAGGTTAAACCGTTCCTTTGCAGTAACCGTTTTCATGTTTAGGTTTCACTCTGTTTTCTCCTATATGGATACATGTAGTTGGAACTCTAAATCAAACACGGTTTGTGCTAGCTCTTTGAAACTTGGCACAATAATGTAGTTCCAAGTTCTATCGCTATGGTTTTTGTCCTATTGAAGTAGCCCCAAGCAGAGACTGACGAGAATCACTTTCATTGAAAGGGGTTGCCAAGCTTCCAAAAAACTACTAGTTTCCTGAAACCTCAGCAAACATTTTTTCACCCAATTTGATGATACTGGCAGGTAATGATCAGTACACCAATCCCACTTGGCTCACCAAATTTCGTTCTTCTAGGTTAAACCGTTCCTTTGCAGTAACCGTTTTCATGTTTAGGTTTCACTCTGTTTTCTCATATATGGATACATGTAGTTGGAACTCTAAATCAAACACGGTTTGTGCTAGCTCTTGAAACTTGGCACAATAATGTAGTTCCAAGTTCTATCGCTATGGTTGGTGTCCTATTGAAGTAGCCCCAAGCAGAGACTGACGAGAATCACTTTCATTGAAAGGGGTTGCCAAGCTTCCAAAAAACTACGACTTTCCTGAAATCTCAGCAAACATTTTTTCACCCAATCTTGATGATACTTGCAGGTAATGATCAGTACACCGATCCCACTTGGCTCACCAAATTTCGTTCTTCTAGGTTAAATCGTTCCTTTGCAGTAACCGTTTTCATGTTTAGGTTTCACTCGGTTTTCTCCTATATGGATACATGTAGTTGGAACTCTAAATCAAACACGGTTTGTGCTAGCTCTTTGAAACTTGGCACAATAATGTAGTTCCAAGTTCTATCGCTATGGTTTGTGTCCTATTGAAGTAGCCCCAAGCAGAGACTGACGAGAATCACTTTCATTGAAAGGGGTTGCCAAGCTTCCAAAAAACTACGAGTTTCCTGAAATCTCAGCAAACATTTTTTCACCCAATTTGAAGATACTGGCAGGTAATGATCAGTACACCAATCCCACTTGGCTCACCAAATTTCGTTCTTCTAGGTTAAACCGTTCCTTTGCAGTAACCGTTTTCATGTTTAGGTTTCACTCTGTTTTCTCCTATATGGATACATGTAGTTGGAACTCTAAATCAAACACGGTTTGTGCTAGCTCTTTGAAACTTGGCACAACAATGTAGTTCCCAAATTCTATCACTATGGTTTGTGTCCTATTGAAGTAGCCCTAAGCAGAGACTGACGAGAATCACTTTCATTGAAAGGGGTTGCCAAGCTTCCAAAAAAACTACGAGTTTCCTGAAATCTCAGCAAACATTTTTTCATCCAATCTTGATGATACTGGCAGGTAATGATCAGTACACCAATCCCACTTGGCTCACCAAATTTCGTTCTTCTAGGTTCAACCGTTAGTTTGCAGTAACCGTTTTCATGTTTAGGTTTCACTCTGTTTTCTCCTATATGGATACATGTAGTTGGAACTCTAAATTAAACACGGTTTGTGCTAGCTCGTTGAAACTTGGCACAATAATGTAGTTCCAAGTTCTATCGCTATGGTTGGTGTCCTATTGAAGTAGCCCCAAGCAGAGACTGACGAGAATCACTTTCATTGAAAGGGGTTGCCAAGCATCCAAAAAACTACGACTTTCCTGAAATCTCAGCATACATTTTTTCACCCAATATTGATGATACTTGCAGGTAATGATCAGTACACCAATCCCACTTGGCTCACCAAATTTCGTTCTTCTAGGTTAAATCGTTCCTTTGCAGTAACCGTTTTCATGTTTAGGTTTCACTCTGTTTTCTCCTATATGGATACATGTAGTTGGAACTCTAAATCAAACACGGTTTGTGCTAGCTCTTTGAAACTTGGCACAATAATGTAGTTCCAAGTTCTATCGCTATGGTTGGTGTCCTATTGAAATAGCCCCAAGCAGAGACTGACGAGAATCAGTTTCATTGAAAGGGGTTGCCAAGCTTCAAAAAACTACGAGTTTCCGGAAATCTCAGCAAACATTTTTTCACCCAATCTTGATCAAAGTGGCAGTTAATGATCAGTACATCAATCCCACTTGGCTCACCAAATTTCGTTCTTCTAGGTTAAACCGTTCCTTTGCAGTAACCGTTTTCATGTTTAGGTTACACTCAGTTTTCTCCTATATGGATACATGTAGTTGGAACTCTAAATCAAACACGGTTTGTGCTAGCTCTTTGAAACTTGGCACAATAATGTAGTTCCAAGTTCTATCGCTATGGTTTGTGTCCTATTGAAGTAGCCCCAAGCAGAGACTGACGAGAATCACTTTCATTGAAAGGGGTTGCCAAGCTTCAAAAAAATACGAGTTTCCTGAAACGTCAGCAAACATTTTTTCACCCAATTTGATGATACTGGCAGGTAATGATCAGTACACCAATCCCACTTGGCTCACCAAATTTCGTTCTTCTAGGTTAAACCGTTCCTTTGCAGTAACCGTTTTCATGTTTAGGTTTCACTCTGTTTTCTCCTATATGGATACATGTAGTTGGAACTCTAAATCAAACACGGTTTGTGCTACCTCTTTGAAACTTGGCACAATAATGTAGTTCCAAGTTCTATCGCTATGGTTGGTGTCCTATTGAAGTAGCCCCAAGCAGAGACTGACGAGAATCACTTTCATTGAAAGGGGTTGCCAAGCTTCCAAAAAACTACGAGTTTCCTGAAATCTCAGGAAACATTTTTTCACCCAATCTTGATGATACTGGCAGGTAATGATCAGTACACCAATCCCACTTGGCTCACCAAATTTCGTTCTTCTAGGTTAAACCGTTCCTTTGCAGTAACCGTTTTCATGTTTAGGTTTCACTCTTTTTTCTCCTATATGGATACATGTAGTTGGAACTCTAAATCAAACACGGTTTGTGCTAGCTCTTTGAAACTTGGCACAATAATGTAGTTCCAAGTTCTATCGCTATGGTTGGTGTCCTATTGAAGTAGCCCCAAGCAGAGACTGACGAGAATCACTTTCATTGAAAGGGGTTGCCAAGCTTCAAAAACTACGAGATTCCGGAAATCTCAGCAAACATTATTTCACCCAATCTTGATCAAAGTGGTAGGTAATGATCAGTACATCAATCCCACTTGGCTCACCAAATTTCGTTCTTCTAGGTTAAACCGTTCCTTTGCAGTAACCGTTTTCATGTTTAGGTTTCACTCTGTTTTCTCCTATATGGATACATGTAGTTGGAACTCTAAATCAAACACGGTTTGTGCTAGCTCTTTGAAACTTGGCACAATAATGTAGTTCCAAGTTCTATCGCTATGGTTTGTGTCCTATTGAAGTAGGCCCAAGCAGAGACTGACGAGAATCACTTTCATTGAAAGGGGTTGCCAAGCTTCCAAAAAACTACGAGTTTCCTGAAACCTCAGCAAACATTTTGTCACCCAATTTGATGATACTGGCAGGTAATGATCAGTACACCAATCCCACTTGGCTCACCAAATTTCGTTCTTCTAGGTTAAACCGTTCCTTTGCAGTAACCGTTTTCATGTTTAGGTTTCACTCTGTTTTCTCCTATATGGATACATGTAGTTGGAACTCTAAATCAAACACGGTTTGTGCTAGCTCTTTGAAACTTGGCACAATAATGTAGTTCCAAGTTCTATGGCTATGGTTTGTGTCCTATTGAAGTAGGCCCAAGCAGAGACTGACGAGAATCACTTTCATTGAAAGGGGTTGCCAAGCTTCCAAAAAACTACGAGTTTCCTGAAATCTCAGCAAACATTTTTTCACCCAATTTGATGATACTGGCAGGTAATGATCAGTACACCAATCCCACTTGGCTCACCAAATTTCGTTCTTCTATGGTTAAACCGTTCCTTTGCAGTAACCGTTTTCATGTTTAGGTTTCACTCTGTTTTCTCCTATATGGATACATGTAGTTGGAACTCTAAATCAAACACGGTTTGTGCTAGCTCTTTGAAACTTGGCACAATAATGTAGTTCCAAGTTCTATCGCTATGGTTTGTGTCCTATTGAAGTAGGCCCAAGCAGAGACTGACGAGAATCACTTTCATTGAAAGGGGTTGCCAAGCTTCCAAAAAACTACGAGTTTCCTGAAACCTCAGCAAACATTTTTTCACCCAATTTGATGATACTGGCAGGTAATGATCAGTACACCAATCCCACTTGGCTCACCAAATTTCGTTCTTCTAGGTTCAACCGTTACTTTGCAGTAACCGTTTTCATGTTTAGGTTTCACTCTGTTTTCTCCTATATGGATACATGTAGTTGGAACTCTAAATTAAACACGGTTTGTGCTAGCTCGTTGAAACTTGGCACAATAATGTAGTTCCAAGTTCTATCGCTATGGTTGGTGTCCTATTGAAGTAGCCCCAAGCAGAGACTGACGAGAATCACTTTCATTGAAAGGGGTTGCCAAGCATCCAAAAAACTACGACTTTCCTGAAATCTCAGCAAACATTTTTTCACCCAATATTGATGATACTTGCAGGTAACGATCAGTACACCAATCCCACTTGGCTCACCAAATTTCGTTCTTCTAGGTTAAATCGTTCCTTTGCAGTAACCGTTTTCATGTTTAGGTTTCACTCTGTTTTCTCCTATATGGATACATGTAGTTGGAACTCTAAATCAAACACGGTTTGTGCTAGCTCTTTGAAACTTGGCACAATAATGTAGTTCCAAGTTCTATCGCTATGGTTTTTGTCCTATTGAAGTAGCCCCAAGCAGAGACTGACGAGAATCACTTTCATTGGAAAGGGGTTGCCAAGCTTCCAAAAAACTACGAGTTTCCTGAAATCTCAGCAAACATTTTTTCACCCAATTTGATGATACTGGCAGGTAATGATCAGTACACCAATCCCACTTGTCTAACCAAATTTCGTTCTTCTAGGTTAAACCGTTCCTTTGCAGTAACCGTTTTCATGTTTAGGTTTCACTCTCTTTTCTCCTATATGGATACATGTAGTTGGAACTCTAAATCAAACACGGTTTGTGCTAGCTCTTTGAAACTTGGCACAACAATGTAGTTCCAAATTCTATCGCTATGGTTTGTGTCCTATTGAAGTAGCCCTAAGCAGAGACTGACGAGAATCACTTTAATTGAAAGGGGTTGCCAAGCTTCCAAAAAACTACGAGTTTCCTGAAATCTCAGCAAACATTTTTTCATCCAATCTTGATGATACTGGCAGGTAATGATCAGCACACCAATCCCACTTGGCTCACCAAATTTCGTTCTTCTAGTTTAACCGTTCTTTGCAGTAACCGTTTTCATGTTTAGGTTTCACTCTGTTTTCTCCTATATGGATACATGTAGATGGAACTCTAAATCAAACACGGTTTGTGCTAGCTCTTTGAAACATGGCACAATAATGTAGTTCCAAGTTCTATCACTATGGTTTGTGTATTATTGAAGTAGACCCAAGCAGAGACTGAATAGAATCACTTTCATTGAAAGGGGTTGCCAAGCTTCCAAAAAACTACGAGTTTCCTGAAATCTCAGCAAACATTTTTTCACCCAATCTTGATGATACTGGCAGGTAATGATCAGTACACCAATCCCACTTGCTCACCCAATTTGGTTCTTCTAGGTTTAAACCGTTCCTTTGCAGTAACCGTTTTTCATGTTTAGGTTTCACTCTGTTTTCTCCTATATGGATACATGTAGGTTGGAACTCTAAATCAAACACGGTTTGTGCTAGCTCTTTGAAACTTGGCACAATAATGTAGTTCCAAGTTCTATCGCTATGGTTTGTGACCTATTGAAGTAGCCCCAAGCAGAGACTGACGAGAATCACTTTCATTGAAAGGGGTTGCCAAGCTTCCAAAAAACTACGAGTTTCCTGAAACCTCAGCAAACATTTTTTCACCCAATTTGATGATACTGGCAGGTAATGATCACTACACCAATCCCACTTGGCTCACCCAATTTGGTTCTTCTAGGTTAAACCGTTCCTTTGCAGTAACCGTTTTCATGTTTAGGTTTCACTCTGTTTTCTCCTATATGGATACATGTAGTTGGAACTCTAAATCAAACACGGTTTGTGCTAGCTCTTTGAAACTTGGCACAATAATGTAGTTCCAAGTTCTATCGCTATGGTTGGTGTCCTATTGAAGTAGCCCCAAGCAGAGACTGAGGAGAATCACTTTCATTGAAAGGGGTTGCCAAGCTTCAAAAACTACGAGTTTCCGGAAATCTCAGCAAACATTTTTTCACCCAATCTTGATCAAAGTGGCAGGTAATGATCAGTACATCAATCCCACTTGGCTCACCAAATTTCGTTCTTCTAGGTTAAACCGTTCCTTTGCAGTAACCGTTTTCATGTTTAGGTTTCACTCTGTTTTCTCCTATATGGATACATGTAGTTGGAACTCTAAATCAAACACGGTTTGTGCTAGCTCTTTGAAACTTGGCACAATAATGTAGTTCCAAGTTCTATCGCTATGGTTTTTGTCCTATTGAAGTAGCCCCAAGCAGAGACTGACGAGAATCACTTTCATTGAAAGGGGTTGCCAAGCTTCCAAAAAACTACTAGTTTCCTGAAACCTCAGCAAACATTTTTTCACCCAATTTGATGATACTGGCAGGTAATGATCAGTACACCAATCCCACTTGGCTCACCAAATTTCGTTCTTCTAGGTTAAACCGTTCCTTTGCAGTAACCGTTTTCATGTTTAGGTTTCACTCTGTTTTCTCATATATGGATACATGTAGTTGGAACTCTAAATCAAACACGGTTTGTGCTAGCTCTTTGAAACTTGGCACAATAATGTAGTTCCAAGTTCTATCGCTATGGTTGGTGTCCTATTGAAGTAGCCCCAAGCAGAGACTGACGAGAATCACTTTCATTGAAAGGGGTTGCCAAGCTTCCAAAAAACTACGACTTTCCTGAAATCTCAGCAAACATTTTTTCACCCAATCTTGATGATACTTGCAGGTAATGATCAGTACACCGATCCCACTTGGCTCACCAAATTTCGTTCTTCTAGGTTAAATCGTTCCTTTGCAGTAACCGTTTTCATGTTTAGGTTTCACTCGGTTTTCTCCTATATGGATACATGTAGTTGGAACTCTAAATCAAACACGGTTTGTGCTAGCTCTTTGAAACTTGGCACAATAATGTAGTTCCAAGTTCTATCGCTATGGTTTGTGTCCTATTGAAGTAGCCCCAAGCAGAGACTGACGAGAATCACTTTCATTGAAAGGGGTTGCCAAGCTTCCAAAAAACTACGAGTTTCCTGAAATCTCAGCAAACATTTTTTCACCCAATTTGAAGATACTGGCAGGTAATGATCAGTACACCAATCCCACTTGGCTCACCAAATTTCGTTCTTCTAGGTTAAACCGTTCCTTTGCAGTAACCGTTTTCATGTTTAGGTTTCACTCTGTTTTCTCCTATATGGATACATGTAGTTGGAACTCTAAATCAAACACGGTTTGTGCTAGCTCTTTGAAACTTGGCACAACAATGTAGTTCCAAATTCTATCGCTATGGTTTGTGTCCTATTGAAGTAGCCCCAAGCAGAGACTGACGAGAATCACTTTAATTGAAAGGGGTTGCCAAGCTTCCAAAAAACTACCAGTTTCCTGAAATCTCAGCAAACATTTTTTCACCCAATCTTGATGGTACTGGCAGGTAATGATCAGCACACCAATCCCACTTGGCTCACCAATTTTCGTTCTTCTAGGTTAAACCGTTCCTTTGCAGTACCCGTTTTCATGTTTAGGTTTCACTCTGTTTTCTCCTATATGGATACATGTAGATGGAACTCTAAATCAAACACGGTTTGTGCTAGCTCTTTGAAACTTGGCACAATAATGTAGTTCCAAGTTCTATCGCTATGATTGGTGTCCTATTGAAGTAGCCCCAAGCAGAGACTGACGAGAATCAGTTTCATTGAAAGGGGTTTCCAAGCTTCCAAAAAACTACGAGTTTCCTGAAACCTCAGCAAACATTTTTTCACCCAATTTGATGATACTGGCAGGTAATGATCAGTACACCAATCCCACTTGGCTCACCCAATTTGGTTCTTCTAGGTTAAACCGTTCCTTTGCAGTAACCGTTTTCATGTTTAGGTTTCACTGTGTTTTCTCCTATATGGATACATGTAGTTGGAACTCTAAATCAAACACGGTTTGTGCTAGCTCTTTGAAACTTGGCACAATAATGTAGTTCCAAGTTCTATCGCTATGGTTGGTGTCCTATTGAAGTAGCCCCAAGCAGAGACTGACGAGAATCACTTTCATTGAAAGGGGTAGCCAAGCTTCCAAAAAACTACGAGTTTCCTGAAACCTCAGCAAACATTTTTTCACCCAATTTGATGATACTGGCAGGTAATGATCAGTACACCAATCCCACTTGGCTCACCAAATTTCGTTCTTCTAGGTTAAACCGTGCCTTTGCAGTAACCGTTTTCATGTTTAGGTTTCACTCTGTTTTCTCATATATGGATACATGTAGTTGGAACTCTAAATCAAACACGGTTTGTGCTAGCTCTTTGAAACTTGGCACAATAATGTAGTTCCAAGTTCTATCGCTATGGTTGGTGTCCTATTGAAGTAGCCCCAAGCAGAGACTGACGAGAATCACTTTCATTGAAAGGGGTTGCCAAGCTTCCAAAAAACTACGACTTTCCTGAAATCTCAGCAAACATTTTTTCACCCAATCTTGATGATACTTGCAGGTAAAGATCAGTACACCGATCCCACTTGGCTCACCAAATTTCGTTCTTCTAGGTTAAATCGTTCCTTTGCAGTAACCGTTTTCATGTTTAGGTTTCACTCGGTTTTCTCCTATATGGATACATGTAGTTGGAACTCTAAATCAAACACGGTTTGTGCTAGCTCTTTGAAACTTGGCACAATAATGTAGTTCCAAGTTCTATCGCTATGGTTTGTGTCCTATTGAAGTAGCCCCAAGCAGAGACTGACGAGAATCACTTTCATTGAAAGGGGTTGCCAAGCTTCCAAAAAACTACCAGTTTCCTGAAATCTCAGCAAACATTTTTTCACCCAATCTTGATGATACTGGCAGGTAATGATCAGCACACCAATCCCACTTGGCTCACCAAAATTCGTTCTTCTAGGTTAAACCGTTCCTTTTCAGTACCCGTTTTCATGTTTAGGTTTCACTCTGTTTTCTCCTATATGGATACATGTAGATGGAACTCTAAATCAAACACGGTTTGTGCTAGCTCTTTGAAACTTGGCACAATAATGTAGTTCCAAGTTCTATCGCTATGATTGGTGTCCTATTGAAGTAGACCCAAGCAGAGACTGAGGAGAATCACTTTCATTGAAAGGGGTTGCGAAGCTTCCAAAAAACTACGAGTTTCCTGAAATCTCAGCAAATATTTTTTCGCCCAAACTTGAAGATACTTGCAGGTAATGATCAGTACACCAATCCCACTTGGCTCACCAAATTTCGTTCTTCTAGGTTAAACCGTTCCTTTGCTTTAACCGTTTTCATGTTTTGGTTTCACTCTGTTATCTCCTATAAGGATACATGTAGTTGGAACTCTAAATCAAACACGGTTTGTGCTAGCTCTTTGAAACTTGGCACAATAATGTAGTTCGAAGTTCTATCGCTATGGTTTGTGTCCTATTGAAGTAGCCCCAAGCAGAGACTGACGAGAATCACTTTCATTGAAAGGGGTTGCCAAGCTTCCAAAAAACTACGAGTTTCCTGAAATCTCAGCAAATATTTTTTCGCCCAAACTTGAAGATACTTGCAGGTAATGATCAGTACACCAATCCCACTTGGCTCACCTAATTTCGTTCTTCTAGGTTAAACCGTTCCTTTGCTTTAACCGTTTTCATGTTTTGGTTTCACTCTGTTATCTCCTATAAGGATACATGTAGTTGGAACTCTAAATCAAACACGGTTTGTGCTAATTCTTTGAAACTTGGCACAATAATGTAGTTCCAAGTTCTATCGCTATGGTTTGTGTCCTATTGAAGTAGCCCCAAGCAGAGACTGACGAGAATCAGTTTCATTGAAAGGGGTTGCCAAGCTTCCAAAAAACTACGAGTTTCCTGAAATCTCAGCAAACATTTTTTCACCCAATCTTGATGATACTGGCAGGTAATGATCAGTACACCAATCCCACTTGGCTCACCAAATTTCGTTCTTCTAGGTTAAACCGTTCCTTTGCAGTAACCGTTTTCATGTTTAGGTTTCACTCTGTTTTCTCCTATATGGATACATGTAGTTGGAACTCTAAATCAAACACGGTTTGTGCTAGCTCTTTGAAACTTGGCACAACAATGTAGTTCCAAGTTCTATCGCTATGGTTTGTGTCCTATTGAAGTAGCCCCAAGCAGAGACTGACGAGAATCACTTTCATTGAAAGGGGTTGCCAAGCTTCCAAAAAACTACGAGTTTCCTGAAACCTCAGCAAACATTTTTTCACCCAATTTGATGATACTGGCAGGTAATGATCAGTACACCAATCCCACTTGGCTCACCCAATTTCGTTCTTCTAGGTTAAACTGTTCCTTTGCAGTAACCGTTTTCATGTTTAGGTTTCACTCTGTTTTCTCCTATATGGATACATGTAGTTGGAACTCTAAATCAAACACGATTTGTGCTAGCTCTTTGAAACTTGGCACAATAATGTAGTTCCAAGTTCTATCGCTATGGTTGGTGTCCTATTGAAGTAGCCCCAAGCAGAGACTGAGGAGAATCACTTTCATTTTAAGGGGTTGCCAAGCTTCAAAAAACTACGAGTTTCCGGAAATCTCAGCAAACATTTTTTCACCCAATCTTGATCAAAGTGGTAAGTAATGATCAGTACATCAATCCCACTTGGCTCACCAAATTTCGTTCTTCTAGGTTAAACCGTTCCTTTGCAGTAACCGTTTTCATGTTTAGGTTTCACTCTGTTTTCTCCTATATGGATACATGTAGTTGGAACTCTAAATCAAACACGGTTTGTGCTAGCTCTTTGAAACTTGGCACAACAATGTAGTTCCAAGTTCTATCGCTATGGTTTGTGTCCTATTGAAGTAGCCCCAAGCAGAGACTGACGAGAATCACTTTCATTGAAAGGGGTTGCCAAGCTTCCAAAAAACTACGAGTTTCCTGAAACCTCAGCAAACATTTTTTCACCCAATTTGATGATACTGGCAGGTAATGATCAGTACACCAATCCCACTTGGCTCACCCAATTTCGTTCTTCTAGGTTAAACTGTTCCTTTGCAGTAACCGTTTTCATGTTTAGGTTTCACTCTGTTTTCTCCTATATGGATACATGTAGTTGGAACTCTAAATCAAACACGATTTGTGCTAGCTCTTTGAAACTTGGCACAATAATGTAGTTCCAAGTTCTATCGCTATGGTTGGTGTCCTATTGAAGTAGCCCCAAGCAGAGACTGAGGGAGAATCACTTTCATTTTAAGGGGTTGCCAAGCTTCAAAAAACTACGAGTTTCCGGAAATCTCAGCAAACATTTTTTCACCCAATCTTGATCAAAGTGGTAGGTAATGATCAGTACATCAATCCCACTTGGCTCACCAAATTTCGTTCTTCTAGGTTAAACCGTTCCTTTGCAGTAACCGTTTTCATGTTTAGGTTTCTCTCTGTTTTCTCCTATATGGATACATGTAGTTGGAACTCTAAATCAAACACGGTTTGTGCTAGCTCTTTGAAACTTGGCACAATAATGTAGTTCCAAGTTCTATCGCTATGGTTTGTGTCCTATTGAAGTAGCCCCAAGCAGAGAATGACGAGAATCACTTTCATTGAAAGGGGTTGCCAAGCTTCCAAAAAACTACGAGTTTCCTGAAACCTCAGCAAACATTTTTTCACCCAATTTGATGATACTGGCAGGTAATGATCAGTACACCAATCCCACTTGGCTCACCAAATTTCGTTCTTCTAGGTTAAACCGTTCCTTTGCAGTAACCGTTTTCATGTTTAGGTTTCACATTGTTTTCTCCTATATGGATACATGTAGTTGGAACTCTAAATCAAACACGGTTTGTGCTAGCTCTTTGAAACTTGGCACAATAATGTAGTTCCAAGTTTTATCGCTATGGTTTGTGTCCTATTGAAGTAGCCCCAAGCAGAGACTGACGAGAATCACTTTCATTGAAAGGGGTTGCGAAGCTTCCAAAAAACTACGAGTTTCCTGAAACCTCAGCAAACATTTTTTCACCCAATTTGATGATACTGGCAGGTAATGATCAGTACACCAATCCCACTTGGCTCACCAAATTTCGTTCTTCTAGGTTAAACCGTGCCTTTGCAGTAACCGTTTTCATGTTTAGGTTTCACTCTGTTTTCTCCTATATGGATACATGTAGTTGGAACTCTAAATCAAACACGGTTTGTGCTAGCTCTTTGATACTTGGCACAACAATGTAGTTCCAAATTCTATCGCTATGGTTTGTGTCCTATTGAAGTAGCCCCAAGCAGAGACTGACGAGAATCACTTTAATTGAAAGGGGTTGCCAAGCTTCCAAAAAACTACCAGTTTCCTGAAATCTCAGCAAACATTTTTTCACCCAATCTTGATGATACTGGCAGGTAATGATCAGCACACCAATCCCACTTGGCTCACCAAATTTCGTTCTTCTAGGTTAAACCGTTCCTTTGCAGTACCCGTTTTCATGTTTAGGTTTCACTCTGTTTTCTCCTATATGGATACATGTAGATGGAACTCTAAATCAAACACGGTTTGTGCTAGCTCTTTGAAACTTGGCACAATAATGTAGTTCCAAGTTCTATCGCTATGATTGGTGTCCTATTGAAGTAGCCCCAAGCAGAGACTGACGAGAATCACTTTCATTGAAAGGGGTTGCCAAGCTTCCAAAAAACTACGAGTTTCCTGAAATCTCAGCAAATATTTTTTCGCCCAAACTTGAAGATACTTGCAGGTAATGATCAGTACACCAATCCCACTTGGCTCACCAAATTTCGTTCTTCTAGGTTAAACCGTTCCTTTGCTTTAACCGTTTTCATGTTTTGGTTTCACTCTGTTATCTCCTATAAGGATACATGTAGTTGGAACTCTAAATCAAACACGGTTTGTGCTAGCTCTTTGAAACTTGGCACAATAATGTAGTTCCAAGTTCTATCGCTATGGTTTGTGTATTATTGAAGTAGACCCAAGCAGAGACTGACGAGAATCACTTTCATTGAAAGGGGTTGCCAAGCTTCCAAAAAACTACGAGTTTCCTGAAATCTCAGCAAACATTTTTTCACCCAATCTTGATGATACTGGCAGGTAATGATCAGTACACTAATCCCACTTGGCTCACCAAATTTCGTTCTTCTAGGTTAAACCGTTCCTTTGCAGTAACCGTTTTCATGTTTAGGTTTCACTGTGTTTTCTCCTATATGGATGCATGTAGTTGGAACTCTAAATCAAACACGGTTTGTGCTAGCTCTTTGAAACTTGGCACAATAATGTAGTTCCAAGTTCTATCGCTATGGTTTGTGTCCTATTGAAGTAGCCCCAAGCAGAGACTGACGAGAATCACTTTCATTGAAAGGGGTTGCCAAGCTTCCAAAAAACTACGAGTTTCCTGAAATCTCAGCAAATATTTTTTCGCCCAAACTTGAAGATACTTGCAGGTAATGATCAGTACACCAATCCCACTTGGCTCACCAAATTTCGTTCTTCTAGGTTAAACCGTTCCTTTGCTTTAACCGTTTTCATGTTTTGGTTTCACTCTGTTATCTCCTATAAGGATACATGTTTTTGGAACTCTAAATCAAACACGGTTTGTGCTAATTCTTTGAAACTTGGCACAATAATGTAGTTCCAAGTTCTATCGCTATGGTTTGTGTCCTATTGAAGTAGCCCCAAGCAGAGACTGACGAGAATCACTTTCATTGAAAGGGGTTGCCAAGCTTCCAAAAAACTACGAGTTTCCTGAAATCTCAGCAAACATTTTTTCACCCAATCTTGATGATACTGGCAGGTAATGATCAGTACACCAATCCCACTTGGCTCACCAAATTTCGTTCTTCTAGGTTAAACCGTTCCTTTGCAGTAACCGTTTTCATGTTTAGGTTTCACTCTGTTTTCTCCTATATGGATACATGTAGTTGGAACTCTAAATCAAACACGGTTTGTGCTAGCTCTTTGAAACTTGGCACAACAATGTAGTTCCAAGTTCTATCGCTATGGTTTGTGTCCTATTGAAGTAGCCCCAAGCAGAGACTGACGAGAATCACTTTCATTGAAAGGGGTTGCCAAGCTACCAAAAAACTACGAGTTTCCTGAAACCTCAGCAAACATTTTTTCACCCAATTTGATGATACTGGCAGGTAATGATCAGTACACCAATCCCACTTGGCTCACCCAATTTCGTTCTTCTAGGTTAAACCGTTCCTTTGCAGTAACCGTTTTCATGTTTAGGTTTCACTCTGTTTTCTCCTATATGGATACATGTAGTTGGAACTCTAAATCAAACACGATTTGTGCTAGCTCTTTGAAACTTGGCACAATAATGTAGTTCCAAGTTCTATCGCTATGGTTGGTGTCCTATTGAAGTAGCCCCAAGCAGAGACTGAGGAGAATCACTTTCATTGAAAGGGGTTGCCAAGCTTCAAAAAACTACGAGTTTCCGGAAATCTCAGCAAACATTTTTTCACCCAATCTTGATCAAAGTGGTAGGTAATGATCAGTACATCAATCCCACTTGGCTCACCAAATTTCGTTCTTCTAGGTTAAACCGTTCCTTTGCAGTAACCGTTTTCATGTTTAGGTTTCACTCTGTTTTCTCCTATATGGATACATGTAGTTGGAACTCTAAATCAAACACGGTTTGTGCTAGCTCTTTGAAACTTGGCACAATAATGTAGTTCCAAGTTCTATCGCTATGGTTTGTGTCCTATTGAAGTAGCCCCAAGCAGAGAATGACGAGAATCACTTTCATTGAAAGGGGTTGCCAAGCTTCCTAAAAACTACGAGTTTCCTGAAAACTCAGCAAACATTTTTTCACCCAATTTGATGATACTGGCAGGTAATGATCAGTACACCAATCCCACTTGGCTCACCAAATTTCGTTCTTCTAGGTTAAACCGTTCCTTTGCAGTAACCGTTTTCATGTTTAGGTTTCACTCTGTTTTCTCCTATATGGATACATGTAGTTGGAACTCTAAATCAAACACGGTTTGTGCTAGCTCTTTGAAACTTGGCACAATAATGTAGTTCCAAGTTCTATCGCTATGGTTTGTGTCCTATTGAAGTAGCCCCAAGCAGAGACTGACGAGAATCACTTTCATTGAAAGGGGTTGCGAAGCTTCCAAAAAACTACGAGTTTCCTGAAACCTCAGCAAACATTTTTTCACCCAATTTGATGATACTGGCAGGTAATGATCAGTACACCAATCCCACTTGGCTCACCAAATTTCGTTCTTCTAGGTTAAACCGTGCCTTTGCAGTAACCGTTTTCATGTTTAGGTTTCACTCTGTTTTCTCCTATATGGATACATGTAGTTGGAACTCTAAATCAAACACGGTTTGTGCTAGCTCTTTGATACTTGGCACAACAATGTAGTTCCAAATTCTATCGCTATGGTTTGTGTCCTATTGAAGTAGCCCCAAGCAGAGACTGACGAGAATCACTTTAATTGAAAGGGGTTGCCAAGCTTCCAAAAAACTACCAGTTTCCTGAAATCTCAGCAAACATTTTTTCACCCAATCTTGATGATACTGGCAGGTAATGATCAGCACACCAATCCCACTTGGCTCACCAAATTTCGTTCTTCTAGGTTAAACCGTTCCTTTGCAGTACCCGTTTTCATGTTTAGGTTTCACTCTGTTTTCTCCTATATGGATACATGTAGATGGAACTCTAAATCAAACACGGTTTGTGCTAGCTCTTTGAAACTTGGCACAATAATGTAGTTCCAAGTTCTATCGCTATGATTGGTGTCCTATTGATGTAGCCCCAAGCAGAGACTGACGAGAATCACTTTCATTGAAAGGGGTTGCCAAGCTTCCAAAAAACTACGAGTTTCCTGAAATCTCAGCAAATATTTTTTCGCCCAAACTTGAAGATACTTGCAGGTAATGATCAGTACACCAATCCCACTTGGCTCACCAAATTTCGTTCTTCTAGGTTAAACCATTCCTTTGCTTTAACCGTTTTCATGTTTTGGTTTCACTCTGTTATCTCCTATAAGGATACATGTAGTTGGAACTCTAAATCAAACACGGTTTGTGCTAGCTCTTTGAAACTTGGCACAATAATGTAGTTCCAAGTTCTATCGCTATGGTTTGTGTATTATTGAAGTAGACCCAAGCAGAGACTGACGAGAATCACTTTCATTGAAAGGGGTTGCCAAGCTTCCAAAAAACTACGAGTTTCCTGAAATCTCAGCAAACATTTTTTCACCCAATCTTGATGATACTGGCAGGTAATGATCAGTACACCAATCCCACTTGGCTCACCAAATTTCGTTCTTCTAGGTTAAACCGTTCCTTTGCAGTAACCGTTTTCATGTTTAGGTTTCACTGTGTTTTCTCCTATATGGATGCATGTACTTGGAACTCTAAATCAAACACGGTTTGTGCTAGCTCTTTGAAACTTGGCACAATAATGTAGTTCCAAGTTCTATCGCTATGGTTTGTGTCCTATTGAAGTAGCCCCAAGCAGAGACTGACGAGAATCACTTTCATTGAAAGGGGTTGCCAAGCTTCCAAAAAACTACGAGTTTCCTGAAATCTCAGCAAATATTTTTTCGCCCAAACTTGAAGATACTTGCAGGTAATGATCAGTACACCAATCCCACTTGGCTCACCAAATTTCGTTCTTCTAGGTTAAACCGTTCCTTTGCTTTAACCGTTTTCATGTTTTGGTTTCACTCTGTTATCTCCTATAAGGATACATGTTTTTGGAACTCTAAATCAAACACGGTTTGTGCTAGCTCTTTGAAACTTGGCACAACAATGTAGTTCCAAGTTCTATCGCTATGGTTTGTGTCCTATTGAAGTAGCCCCAAGCAGAGACTGACGAGAATCACTTTCATTGAAAGGGGTTGCCAAGCTTCCAAAAAACTACGAGTTTCCTGAAACCTCAGCAAACATTTTTTCACCCAATTTGATGATACTGGCAGGTAATGATCAGTACACCAATCCCACTTGGCTCACCCAATTTCGTTCTTCTAGGTTAAACCGTTCCTTTGCAGTAACCGTTTTCATGTTTAGGTTTCACTCTGTTTTCTCCTATATGGATACATGTAGTTGGAACTCTAAATCAAACACGATTTGTGCTAGCTCTTTGAAACTTGGCACAATAATGTAGTTCCAAGTTCTATCGCTATGGTTGGTGTCCTATTGAAGTAGCCCCAAGCAGAGACTGAGGAGAATCACTTTCATTGAAAGGGGTTGCCAAGCTTCAAAAAACTACGAGTTTCCGGAAATCTCAGCAAACATTTTTTCACCCAATCTTGATCAAAGTGGTAGGTAATGATCAGTACATCAATCCCACTTGGCTCACCAAATTTCGTTCTTCTAGGTTAAACCGTTCCTTTGCAGTAACCGTTTTCATGTTTAGGTTTCACTCTGTTTTCTCCTATATGGATACATGTAGTTGGAACTCTAAATCAAACACGGTTTGTGCTAGCTCTTTGAAACTTGGCACAATAATGTAGTTCCAAGTTCTATCGCTATGGTTTGTGTCCTATTGAAGTAGCCCCATGCAGAGAATGACGAGAATCACTTTCATTGAAAGGGGTTGCCAAGCTTCCAAAAAACTACGAGTTTCCTGAAACCTCAGCAAACATTTTTTCACCCAATTTGATGATACTGGCAGGTAATGATCAGTACACCAATCCCACTTGGCTCACCAAATTTCGTTCTTCTAGGTTAAACCGTTCCTTTGCAGTAACCGTTTTCATGTTTAGGTTTCACTCTGTTTTCTCCTATATGGATACATGTAGTTGGAACTCTAAATCAAACACGGTTTGTGCTAGCTCTTTGAAACTTGGCACAATAATGTAGTTCCAAGTTCTATCGCTATGGTTTGTGTCCTATTGAAGTAGCCCCAAGCAGAGACTGACGAGAATCACTTTCATTGAAAGGGGTTGCGAAGCTTCCAAAAAACTACGAGTTTCCTGAAACCTCAGCAAACATTTTTTCACCCAATTTGATGATACTGGCAGGTAATGATCAGTACACCAATCCCACTTGGCTCACCAAATTTCGTTCTTCTAGGTTAAACCGTGCCTTTGCAGTAACCGTTTTCATGTTTAGGTTTCACTCTGTTTTCTCCTATATGGATACATGTAGTTGGAACTCTAAATCAAACACGGTTTGTGCTAGCTCTTTGATACTTGGCACAACAATGTAGTTCCAAATTCTATCGCTATGGTTTGTGTCCTATTGAAGTAGCCCCAAGCAGAGACTGACGAGAATCACTTTAATTGAAAGGGGTTGCCAAGCTTCCAAAAAACTACCAGTTTCCTGAAATCTCAGCAAACATTTTTTCACCCAATCTTGATGATACTGGCAGGTAATGATCAGCACACCAATCCCACTTGGCTCACCAAATTTCGTTCTTCTAGGTTAAACCGTTCCTTTGCAGTACCCGTTTTCATGTTTAGGTTTCACTCTGTTTTCTCCTATATGGATACATGTAGATGGAACTCTAAATCAAACACGGTTTGTGCTAGCTCTTTGAAACTTGGCACAATAATGTAGTTCCAAGTTCTATCGCTATGATTGGTGTCCTATTGAAGTAGCCCCAAGCAGAGACTGACGAGAATCACTTTCATTGAAAGGGGTTGCCAAGCTTCCAAAAAACTACGAGTTTCCTGAAATCTCAGCAAATATTTTTTCGCCCAAACTTGAAGATACTTGCAGGTAATGATCAGTACACCAATCCCACTTGGCTCACCAAATTTCGTTCTTCTAGGTTAAACCGTTCCTTTGCTTTAACCGTTTTCATGTTTTGGTTTCACTCTGTTATCTCCTATAAGGATACATGTAGTTGGAACTCTAAATCAAACACGGTTTGTGCTAGCTCTTTGAAACTTGGCACAATAATGTAGTTCCAAGTTCTATCGCTATGGTTTGTGTATTATTGAAGTAGACCCAAGCAGAGACTGACGAGAATCACTTTCATTGAAAGGGGTTGCCAAGCTTCCAAAAAACTACGAGTTTCCTGAAATCTCAGCAAACATTTTTTCACCCAATCTTGATGATACTGGCAGGTAATGATCAGTACACCAATCCCACTTGGCTCACCAAATTTCGTTCTTCTAGGTTAAATCGTTCCTTTGCAGTAACCGTTTTCATGTTTAGGTTTCACTGTGTTTTCTCCTATATGGATACATGTAGTTGGAACTCTAAATCAAACACGGTTTGTGCTAGCTCTTTGAAACTTGGCACAATAATGTAGTTCCAAGTTCTATCGCTATGGTTTGTGTCCTATTGAAGTAGCCCCAAGCAGAGACTGACGAGAATCACTTTCATTGAAAGGGGTTGCCAAGCTTCCAAAAAACTACGAGTTTCCTGAAACCTCAGCAAACATTTTTTCACCCAATTTGATGATACTGGCAGGTAATGATCAGTACACCAATCCCACTTGGCTCACCCAATTTGGTTCTTCTAGGTTAAACCGTTCCTTTGCAGTAACCATTTTCATGTTTAGGTTTCACTCTGTTTTCTCCTATATGGATACATGTAGTTGGAACTCTAAATCAAACACGGTTTGTGCTAGCTCTTTGAAACTTGGCACAATAATGTAGTTCCAAGTTCTATCGCTATGGTTGGTGTCCTATTGAAGTAGCCCCAAGCAGAGACTGACGAGAATCACTTTCATTGAAAAGGGTAGCCAAGCTTCCAAAAAACTACGAGTTTCCTGAAACCTCAGCAAACATTTTTTCACCCAATTTGATGATACTGGCAGGTAATGATCAGTACACCAATCCCACTTGGCTCACCAAATTTCGTTCTTCTAGGTTAAACCGTTCCTTTGCAGTAACCGTTTTCATGTTTAGGTTTCACTCTGTTTTCTCATATATGGATACATGTAGTTGGAACTCTAAATCAAACACGGTTTGTGCTAGCTCTTTGAAACTTGGCACAATAATGTAGTTCCAAGTTCTTTCGCTATGGTTGGTGTCCTATTGAAGTAGCCCCAAGCAGAGACTGACGAGAATCACTTTCATTGAAAGGGGTTGCCAAGCTTCAAAAAACTACGACTTTCCTGAAATCTCAGCAAACATTTTTTCACCCAATCTTGATGATACTTGCAGGTAATGATCAGTACACCGATCCCACTTGGCTCACCAAATTTCGTTCTTCTAGGTTAAATCGTTCCTTTGCAGTAACCGTTTTCATGTTTAGGTTTCACTCTGTTTTCTCCTATATGGATACATGTAGTTGGAACTCTAAATCAAACACGGTTTGTGCTAGCTCTTTGAAACTTGGCACAATAATGTAGTTCCAAGTTCTATCGCTATGGTTTGTGTCCTATTGAAGTAGCCCCAAGCAGAGAATGACGAGAATCACTTTCATTGAAAGGGGTTGCCAAGCTTCCAAAAAACTACGAGTTTCCTGAAACCTCAGCAAACATTTTTCACCCAATTTGATGATACTGGCAGGTAATGATCAGTACACCAATCCCACTTGGCTCACCAAATTTCGTTCTTCTAGGTTAAACCGTTCCTTTGCAGTAACCGTTTTCATGTTTAGGTTTCACTCTGTTTTCTCCTATATGGATACATGTAGTTGGAACTCTAAATCAAACACGGTTTGTGCTAGCTCTTTGAAACTTGGCACAATAATGTAGTTCCAAGTTCTATCGCTATGGTTTGTGTCCTATTGAAGTAGCCCCAAGCAGAGACTGACGAGAATCACTTTCATTGAAAGGGGTTGCGAAGCTTCCAAAAAACTACGAGTTTCCTGAAACCTCAGCAAACATTTTTTCACCCAATTTGATGATACTGGCAGGTAATGATCAATACACCAATCCCACTTGGCTCACCAAATTTCGTTCTTCTAGGTTAAACCGTGCCTTTGCAGTAACCGTTTTCATGTTTAGGTTTCACTCTGTTTTCTCCTATATGGATACATGTAGTTGGAACTCTAAATCAAACACGGTTTGTGCTAGCTCTTTGATACTTGGCACAACAATGTAGTTCCAAATTCTATCGCTATGGTTTGTGTCCTATTGAAGTAGCCCCAAGCAGAGACTGACGAGAATCACTTTAATTGAAAGGGGTTGCCAAGCTTCCAAAAAACTACCAGTTTCCTGAAATCTCAGCAAACATTTTTTCACCCAATCTTGATGATACTGGCAGGTAATGATCAGCACACCAATCCCACTTGGCTCACCAAATTTCGTTCTTCTAGGTTAAACCGTTCCTTTGCAGTACCCTTTTTCATGTTTAGGTTTCACTCTGTTTTCTCCTATATGGATACATGTAGATGGAACTCTAAATCAAACACGGTTTGTGCTAGCTCTTTGAAACTTGGCACAATAATGTAGTTCCAAGTTCTATCGCTATGATTGGTGTCCTATTGAAGTAGCCCCAAGCAGAGACTGACGAGAATCACTTTCATTGAAAGGGGTTGCCAAGCTTCCAAAAAACTACGAGTTTCCTGAAATCTCAGCAAATATTTTTTCGCCCAAACTTGAAGATACTTGCAGGTAATGATCAGTACACCAATCCCACTTGGCTCACCAAATTTCGTTCTTCTAGGTTAAACCGTTCCTTTGCTTTAACCGTTTTCATGTTTTGGTTTCACTCTGTTATCTCCTATAAGGATACATGTAGTTGGAACTCTAAATCAAACACGGTTTGTGCTAGCTCTTTGAAACTTGGCACAATAATGTAGTTCCAAGTTCTATCGCTATGGTTTGTGTATTATTGAAGTAGACCCAAGCAGAGACTGACGAGAATCACTTTCATTGAAAGGGGTTGCCAAGCTTCCAAAAAACTACGAGTTTCCTGAAATCTCAGCAAACATTTTTTCACCCAATCTTGATGATACTGGCAGGTAATGATCAGTACACCAATCCCACTTGGCTCACCAAATTTCGTTCTTCTAGGTTAAACCGTTCCTTTGCAGTAACCGTTTTCATGTTTAGGTTTCACTGTGTTTTCTCCTATATGGATACATGTAGTTGGAACTCTAAATCAAACACGGTTTGTGCTAGCTCTTTGAAACTTGGCACAATAATGTAGTTCCAAGTTCTATCGCTATGGTTTGTGTTCCTATTGAAGTAGCCCCAAGCAGAGACTGACGAGAATCACTTTCATTGAAAGGGGTTGCCAAGCTTCCAAAAAACTACGAGTTTCCTGAAACCTCAGCAAACATTTTTTCACCCAATTTGATGATACTGGCAGGTAATGATCAGTACACCAATCCCACTTGGCTCACCCAATTTGGTTCTTCTAGGTTAAACCGTTCCTTTGCAGTAACCGTTTTCATGTTTAGGTTTCACTCTGTTTTCTCCTATATGGATACATGTAGTTGGAACTCTAAATCAAACACGGTTTGTGCTAGCTCTTTGAAACTTGGCACAATAATGTAGTTCCAAGTTCTATCGCTATGGTTGGTGTCCTATTGAAGTAGCCCCAAGCAGAGACTGACGAGAATCACTTTCATTGAAAGGGGTTGCCAAGCTTCCAAAAAACTACGACTTTCCTGAAATCTCAGCAAACATTTTTTCACCCAATCTTGATGATACTTGCAGGTAATGATCAGTACACCGATCCCACTTGGCTCACCAAATTTCGTTCTTCTAGGTTAAATCGTTCCTTTGCAGTAACCGTTTTCATGTTTAGGTTTCATTCGTTTTCTCCTATATGGATACATGTAGTTGGAACTCTAAATCAAACACGGTTTGTGCTAGCTCTTTGAAACTTGGCACAATAATGTAGTTCCAAGTTCTATCGCTATGGTTTGTGTCCTATTGAAGTAGCCCCAAGCAGAGACTGACGAGAATCACTTTCATTGAAAGGGGTTGCCAAGCTTCCAAAAAACTACGAGTTTCCTGAAATCTCAGCAAACATTTTTTCACCCAATTTGAAGATACTGGCAGGTAATGATCAGTACACCAATCCCACTTGGCTCACCAAATTTCGTTCTTCTAGGTTAAACCGTGCCTTTGCAGTAACCGTTTTCATGTTTAGGTTTCACTCTGTTTTCTCCTATATGGATACATGTTGTTGGAACTCTAAATCAAACACGGTTTGTGCTAGCTCTTTGAAACTTGGCAAAACAATGTAGTTCCAAATTCTATCGCTATGGTTTGTGTCCTATTGAAGTAGCCCCAAGCAGAGACTGACGAGAATCACTTTAATTGAAAGGGGTTGCCAAGCTTCCAAAAAACTACCAGTTTCCTGAAATCTCAGCAAACATTTTTTCACCCAATCTTGATGATACTGGCAGGTAATGATCAGCACACCAATCCTACTTGGCTCACCAAATTTCGTTCTTCTAGGTTAAACCGTTCCTTTGCAGTACCCGTTTTCATGTTTAGGTTTCACTCTGTTTTCTCCTATATGGATACATGTAGATGGAACTCTAAATCAAACACGGTTTGTGCTAGCTCTTTGAAACTTGGCACAATAATGTAGTTCCAAGTTCTATCGCTATGATTGGTGTCCTATTGAAGTAGACCCAAGCAGAGACTGACGAGAATCACTTTCATTGAAAGGGGTTGCCAAGCTTCCAAAAAACTACGAGTTTCCTGAAATCTCAGCAAATATTTTTTCGCCCAAACTTGAAGATACTTGCAGGTAATGATCAGTACACCAATCCCACTTGGCTCACCAAATTTCGTTCTTCTAGGTTAAACCGTTCCTTTGCTTTAACCGTTTTCATGTTTTGGTTTCACTCTGTTATCTCCTATAAGGATACATGTAGTTGGAACTCTAAATCAAACACGGTTTGTGCTAGCTCTTTGAAACTTGGCACAATAATGTAGTTCCAAGTTCTATCGCTATGGTTTGTGTCCTATTGAAGTAGCCCCAAGCAGAGACTGACGAGAATCACTTTCATTGAAAGGGTTGCCAAGCATCCAAAAAACTACGAGTTTCCTGAAATCTCAGCAAACATTTTTTCACCCAATCTTGATGATACTGTCAGGTAATGATCAGTACACCAATCCCACTTGGCTCACCAAATTTCGTTCTTCTAGGTTAAACCGTTCCTTTGCAGTAACCGTTTTCATGTTTAGGTTTCACTCTGTTTTCTCCTATATGGATACATGTAGTTGGAACTCTAAATCAAACACGGTTTGTGCTAGCTCTTTGAAACTTGGCACAACAATGTAGTTCCAAGTTCTATCGCTATGGTTTGTGTCCTATTGAAGTAGCCCCAAGCAGAGACTGACGAGAATCACTTTCATTGAAAGGGGTTGCCAAGCTTCCAAAAAACTACGAGTTTCCTGAAACCTCAGCAAACATTTTTTCACCCAATTTGATGATACTGGCAGGTAATGATCAGTACACCAATCCCACTTGGCTCACCAAATTTCGTTCTTCTAGGTTAAACCGTGCCTTTGCAGTAACCGTTTTCATGTTTAGGTTTCACTCTGTTTTCTCCTATATGGATACATGTAGTTGGAACTCTAAATCAAACACGGTTTGTGCTAGCTCTTTGAAACTTGGCACAACAATGTAGTTCCAAATTCTATCGCTATGGTTTGTGTCCTATTGAAGTAGCCCCAAGCAGAGACTGACGAGAATCACTTTAATTGAAAGGGGTTGCCAAGCTTCCAAAAAACTACCAGTTTCCTGAAATCTCAGCAAACATTTTTTCACCCAATCTTGATGATACTGGCAGGTAATGATCAGCACACCAATCCCACTTGGCTCACCAAATTTCGTTCTTCTAGGTTAAACCGTTCCTTTGCAGTACCCGTTTTCATGTTTAGGTTTCACTCTGTTTTCTCCTATATGGATACATGTAGATGGAACTCTAAATCAAACACGGTTTGTGCTAGCTCTTTGAAACTTGGCACAATAATGTAGTTCCAAGTTCTATCGCTATGATTGGTGTCCTATTGAAGTAGACCCAAGCAGAGACTGACGAGAATCACTTTCATTGAAAGGGGTTGCCAAGCTTCCAAAAAACTACGAGTTTCCTGAAATCTCAGCAAATATTTTTTCGCCCAAACTTGAAGATACTTGCAGGTAATGATCAGTACACCAATCCCACTTGGCTCACCAAATTTCGTTCTTCTAGGTTAAACCGTTCCTTTGCTTTAACCGTTTTCATGTTTTGGTTTCACTCTGTTATCTCCTATAAGGATACATGTAGTTGGAACTCTAAATCAAACACGGTTTGTGCTAGCTCTTTGAAACTTGGCACAATAATGTAGTTCCAAGTTCTATCGCTATGGTTTGTGTATTATTGAAGTAGACCCAAGCAGAGACTGACGAGAATCACTTTCATTGAAAGGGTTGCCAAGCTTCCAAAAAACTACGAGTTTCCTGAAATCTCAGCAAACATTTTTTCACCCAATCTTGATGATACTGGCAGGTAATGATCAGTACACCAATCCCACTTGGCTCACCAAATTTCGTTCTTCTAGGTTAAACCGTTCCTTTGCAGTAACCGTTTTCATGTTTAGGTTTCACTGTGTTTTCTCCTATATGGATACATGTAGTTGGAACTCTAAATCAAACACGGTTTGTGCTAGCTCTTTGAAACTTGGCACAATAATGTAGTTCCAAGTTCTATCGCTATGGTTTGTGTCCTATTGAAGTAGCCCCAAGCAGAGACTGACGAGAATCACTTTCATTGAAAGGGGTTGCCAAGCTTCCAAAAAACTACGAGTTTCCTGAAACCTCAGCAAACATTTTTTCACCCAATTTGATGATACTGGCAGGTAATGATCAGTACACCAATCCCACTTGGCTCACCCAATTTGGTTCTTCTAGGTTAAACCGTTCCTTTGCAGTAACCGTTTTCATGTTTAGGTTTCACTCTGTTTTCTCCTATATGGATACATGTAGTTGGAACTCTAAATCAAACACGGTTTGTGCTAGCTCTTTGAAACTTGGCACAATAATGTAGTTCCAAGTTCTATCGCTATGGTTGGTGTCCTATTGAAGTAGCCCCAAGCAGAGACTGACGAGAATCACTTTCATTGAAAAGGGTAGCCAAGCTTCCAAAAAACTACGAGTTTCCTGAAACCTCAGCAAACATTTTTTCACCCAATTTGATGATACTGGCAGGTAATGATCAGTACACCAATCCCACTTGGCTCACCAAATTTCGTTCTTCTAGGTTAAACCGTTCCTTTGCAGTAACCGTTTTCATGTTTAGGTTTCACTCTGTTATCTCCTATAAGGATACATGTAGTTGGAACTCTAAATCAAACACGGTTTGTGCTAGCTCTTTGAAACTTGGCACAATAATGTAGTTCCAAGTTCTATCGCTATGGTTGGTGTCCTATTGAAGTAGCCCCAAGCAGAGACTGACGAGAATCACTTTCATTGAAAGGGGTTGCCAAGCTTCCAAAAAACTACGACTTTCCTGAAATCTCAGCAAACATTTTTTCACCCAATCTTGATGATACTTGCAGGTAATGATCAGTACACCGATCCCACTTGGCTCACCAAATTTCGTTCTTCTAGGTTAAATCGTTCCTTTGCAGTAACCGTTTTCATGTTTAGGTTTCATTCGGTTTTCTCCTATATGGATACATGTAGTTGGAACTCTAAATCAAACACGGTTTGTGCTAGCTCTTTGAAACTTGGCACAATAATGTAGTTCCAAGTTCTATCGCTATGGTTTGTGTCCTATTGAAGTAGCCCCAAGCAGAGACTGACGAGAATCACTTTCATTGAAAGGGGTTGTCAAGCTTCCAAAAAACTACGAGTTTCCTGAAATCTCAGCAAACATTTTTTCACCCAATTTGAAGATACTGGCAGGTAATGATCAGTACACCAATCCCACTTGGCTCACCAAATTTCGTTCTTCTAGGTTAAACCGTGCCTTTGCAGTAACCGTTTTCATGTTTAGGTTTCACTCTGTTTTCTCCTATAATGGATACATGTTGTTGGAACTCTAAATCAAACACGGTTTGTGCTAGCTCTTTGAAACTTGGCAAAACAATGTAGTTCCAAATTCTATCGCTATGGTTTGTGTCCTATTGAAGTAGCCCCAAGCAGAGACTGACGAGAATCACTTTAATTGAAAGGGGTTGCCAAGCTTCCAAAAAACTACCAGTTTCCTGAAATCTCAGCAAACATTTTTTCACCCAATCTTGATGATACTGGCAGGTAATGATCAGCACACCAATCCCACTTGGCTCACCAAATTTCGTTCTTCTAGGTTAAACCGTTCCTTTGCAGTACCCCGTTTTCATGTTTAGGTTTCACTCTGTTTTCTCCTATATGGATACATGTAGATGGAACTCTAAATCAAACACGGTTTGTGCTAGCTCTTTGAAACTTGGCACAATAATGTAGTTCCAAGTTCTATCGCTATGATTGGTGTCCTATTGAAGTAGACCCAAGCAGAGACTGACGAGAATCACTTTCATTGAAAGGGGTTGCCAAGCTTCCAAAAACTACGAGTTTCCTGAAATCTCAGCAAATATTTTTTCGCCCAAACTTGAAGATACTTGCAGGTAATGATCAGTACACCAATCCCACTTGGCTCACCAAATTTCGTTCTTCTAGGTTAAACCGTTCCTTTGCTTTAACCGTTTTCATGTTTTGGTTTCACTCTGTTATCTCCTATAAGGATACATGTAGTTGGAACTCTAAATCAAACACGGTTTTGTGCTAGCTCTTTGAAACTTGGCACAATAATGTAGTTCCAAGTTCTATCGCTATGGTTTGTGTCCTATTGAAGTAGCCCCAAGCAGAGACTGACGAGAATCACTTTCATTGAAAGGGGTTGCCAAGCTTCCAAAAAACTACGAGTTTCCTGAAATCTCAGCAAACATTTTTTCACCCAATCTTGATGATACTGTCAGGTAATGATCAGTACACCAATCCCACTTGGCTCACCAAATTTCGTTTTTCTAGGTTAAACCGTTCCTTTGCAGTAACCGTTTTCATGTTTAGGTTTCACTCTGTTTTCTCCTATATGGATACATGTAGTTGGAACTCTAAATCAAACACGGTTTGTGCTAGCTCTTTGAAACTTGGCACAACAATGTAGTTCCAAGTTCTATCGCTATGGTTTGTGTCCTATTGAAGTAGCCCCCAAGCAGAGACTGACGAGAATCACTTTCATTGAAAGGGGTTGCCAAGCTTCCAAAAAACTACGAGTTTCCTGAAACCTCAGCAAACATTTTTTCACCCAATTTGATGATACTGGCAGGTAATGATCAGTACACCAATCCCACTTGGCTCACCCAATTTCGTTCTTCTAGGTTAAACCGTTCCTTTGCAGTAACCGTTTTCATGTTTAGGTTTCACTCTGTTTTCTCCTATATGGATACATGTAGTTGGAACTCTAAATCAAACACGGTTTGTGCTAGCTCTTTGAAACTTGGCACAATAATGTAGTTCCAAGTTCTATCGCTATGGTTGGTGTCCTATTGAAGTATCCCCAAGCAGAGGACTGAGGAGAATCACTTTCATTGAAAGGGTTGCCAAGCTTCAAAAAACTACGAGTTTCCGGAAATCTCAGCAAACATTTTTTCACCCAATCTTGATCAAAGTGGTAGGTAATGATCAGTAAATCAATCCCACTTGGCTGACCAAATTTCGTTCTTCTAGGTTAAACCGTTCCTTTGCAGTAACCGTTTTCATGTTTAGGTTTCACTCTGTTTTCTCCTATATGGATACATGTAGTTGGAACTCTAAATCAAACACGGTTTGTGCTAGCTCTTTGAAACTTGGCACAATAATGTAGTTCCAAGTTCTATCGCTATGGTTTGTGTCCTATTGAAGTAGCCCCAAGCAGAGAATGACGAGAATCACTTTCATTGAAAGGGGTTGCCAAGCTTCCAAAAAACTACGAGTTTCCTGAAACCTCAGCAAACATTTTTTCACCCAATTTGATGATACTGGCAGGTAATGATCAGTACACCAATCCCACTTGGCTCACCAAATTTCGTTCTTCTAGGTTAAACCGTTCCTTTGCAGTAACCGTTTTCATGTTTAGGTTTCACTCTGTTTTCTCCTATATGGATACATGTAGTTGGAACTCTAAATCAAACACGGTTTTGTGCTAGCTCTTTGAAACTTGGCACAATAATGTAGTTCCAAGTTCTATCGCTATGGTTTGTGTCCTATTGAAGTAGCCCCAAGCAGAGACTGACGAGAATCACTTTCATTGAAAGGGGTTGCGAAGCTTCCAAAAAACTACGAGTTTCCTGAAACCTCAGCAAACATTTTTTCACCCAATTTGATGATACTGGCAGGTAATGATCAGTACACCAATCCCACTTGGCTCACCAATTTGGGTTCTTCTAGGTTAAACCGTGCCTTTGCAGTAACCGTTTTCATGTTTAGGTTTCACTCTGTTTTCTCCTATATGGATACATGTAGTTGGAACTCTAAATCAAACACGGTTTGTGCTAGCTCTTTGAAACTTGGCACAACAATGTAGTTCCAAATTCTATCGCTATGGTTTGTGTCCTATTGAAGTAGCCCCAAGCAGAGACTGACGAGAATCACTTTAATTGAAAGGGGTTGCCAAGCTTCCAAAAAACTACCAGTTTCCTGAAATCTCAGCAAACATTTTTTCACCCAATCTTGATGATACTGGCAGGTAATGATCAGCACACCAATCCCACTTGGCTCACCAAATTTCGTTCTTCTAGGTTAAACCGTTCCTTTGCAGTACCCGTTTTCATGTTTAGGTTTCACTCTGTTTTCTCCTATATGGATACATGTAGATGGAACTCTAAATCAAACACGGTTTGTGCTAGCTCTTTGAAACTTGGCACAATAATGTAGTTCCAAGTTCTATCGCTATGATTGGTGTCCTATTGAAGTAGACCCAAGCAGAGACTGACGAGAATCACTTTCATTGAAAGGGGTTGCCAAGCTTCCAAAAAACTACGAGTTTCCTGAAATCTCAGCAAATATTTTTTCGCCCAAACTTGAAGATACTTGCAGGTAATGATCAGTACACCAATCCCACTTGGCTCACCAAATTTCGTTCTTCTAGGTTAAACCGTTCCTTTGCTTTAACCGTTTTCATGTTTTGGTTTCACTCTGTTATCTCCTATAAGGATACATGTAGTTGGAACTCTAAATCAACACGGTTTGTGCTAGCTCTTTGAAACTTGGCACAATAATGTAGTTCCAAGTTCTATCGCTATGGTTTGTGTATTATTGAAGTAGACCCAAGCAGAGACTGACGAGAATCACTTTCATTGAAAGGGGTTGCCAAGCTTCCAAAAACTACGAGTTTCCTGAAATCTCAGCAAACATTTTTTCACCCAATCTTGATGATACTGGCAGGTAATGATCAGTACACCAATCCCACTTGGCTCACCAAATTTCGTTCTTCTAGGTTAAACCGTTCCTTTGCAGTAACCGTTTTCATGTTTAGGTTTCACTGTGTTTTCTCCTATATGGATACATGTAGTTGGAACTCTAAATCAAACACGGTTTGTGCTAGCTCTTTGAAACTTGGCACAATAATGTAGTTCCAAGTTCTATCGCTATGGTTTGTGTCCTATTGAAGTAGCCCCAAGCAGAGACTGACGAGAATCACTTTCATTGAAAGGGGTTGCCAAGCTTCCAAAAAACTACGAGTTTCCTGAAACCTCAGCAAACATTTTTTTCACCCAATTTGATGATACTGGCAGGTAATGATCAGTACACCAATCCCACTTGGCTCACCCAATTTGGTTCTTCTAGGTTAAACCGTTCCTTTGCAGTAACCGTTTTCATGTTTAGGTTTCACTCTGTTTTCTCCTATATGGATACATGTAGTTGGAACTCTAAATCAAACACGGTTTGTGCTAGCTCTTTGAAACTTGGCACAATAATGTAGTTCCAAGTTCTATCGCTATGGTTGGTGTCCTATTGAAGTAGCCCCAAGCAGAGACTGACGAGAATCACTTTCATTGAAAAGGGTAGCCAAGCTTCCAAAAAACTACGAGTTTCCTGAAACCTCAGCAAACATTTTTTCACCCAATTTGATGATACTGGCAGGTAATGATCAGTACACCAATCCCACTTGGCTCACCAAATTTCGTTCTTCTAGGTTAAACCGTTCCTTTGCAGTAACCGTTTTCATGTTTAGGTTTCACTCTGTTTTCTCATATATGGATACATGTAGTTGGAACTCTAAATCAAACACGGTTTGTGCTAGCTCTTTGAAACTTGGCACAATAATGTAGTTCCAAGTTCTATCGCTATGGTTGGTGTCCTATTGAAGTAGCCCCAAGCAGAGACTGACGAGAATCACTTTCATTGAAAGGGGTTGCCAAGCTTCCAAAAAACTACGACTTTCCTGAAATCTCAGCAAACATTTTTTCACCCAATCTTGATGATACTTGCAGGTAATGATCAGTACACCGATCCCACTTGGCTCACCAAATTTCGTTCTTCTAGGTTAAATCGTTCCTTTGCAGTAACCGTTTTCATGTTTAGGTTTCATTCGGTTTTCTCCTATATGGATACATGTAGTTGGAACTCTAAATCAAACACGGTTTGTGCTAGCTCTTTGAAACTTGGCACAATAATGTAGTTCCAAGTTCTATCGCTATGGTTTGTGTCCTATTGAAGTAGCCCCAAGCAGAGACTGACGAGAATCACTTTCATTGAAAGGGGTTGTCAAGCTTCCAAAAAACTACGAGTTTCCTGAAATCTCAGCAAACATTTTTTCACCCAATTTGAAGATACTGGCAGGTAATGATCAGTACACCAATCCCACTTGGCTCACCAAATTTCGTTCTTCTAGGTTAAACCGTGCCTTTGCAGTAACCGTTTTCATGTTTAGGTTTCACTCTGTTTTCTCCTATATGGATACATGTTGTTGGAACTCTAAATCAAACACGGTTTGTGCTAGCTCTTTGAAACTTGGCAAAACAATGTAGTTCCAAATTCTATCGCTATGGTTTGTGTCCTATTGAAGTAGCCCCAAGCAGAGACTGACGAGAATCACTTTAATTGAAAGGGGTTGCCAAGCTTCCAAAAAACTACCAGTTTCCTGAAATCTCAGCAAACATTTTTTCACCCAATCTTGATGATACTGGCAGGTAATGATCAGCACACCAATCCCACTTGGCTCACCAAATTTCGTTCTTCTAGGTTAAACCGTTCCTTTGCAGTACCCGTTTTCATGTTTAGGTTTCACTCTGTTTTCTCCTATATGGATACATGTAGATGGAACTCTAAATCAAACACGGTTTGTGCTAGCTCTTTGAAACTTGGCACAATAATGTAGTTCCAAGTTCTATCGCTATGATTGGTGTCCTATTGAAGTAGACCCAAGCAGAGACTGACGAGAATCACTTTCATTGAAAGGGTTGCCAAGCTTCCAAAAAACTACGAGTTTCCTGAAATCTCAGCAAATATTTTTTCGCCCAAACTTGAAGATACTTGCAGGTAATGATCAGTACACCAATCCCACTTGGCTCACCAAATTTCGTTCTTCTAGGTTAAACCGTTCCTTTGCTTTAACCGTTTTCATGTTTTGGTTTCACTCTGTTATCTCCTATAAGGATACATGTAGTTGGAACTCTAAATCAAACACGGTTTGTGCTAGCTCTTTGAAACTTGGCACAATAATGTAGTTCCAAGTTCTATCGCTATGGTTTGTGTCCTATTGAAGTAGCCCCAAGCAGAGACTGACGAGAATCACTTTCATTGAAAGGGGTTGCCAAGCTTCCAAAAAACTACGAGTTTCCTGAAATCTCAGCAAACATTTTTTCACCCAATCTTGATGATACTGTCAGGTAATGATCAGTACACCAATCCCACTTGGCTCACCAAATTTCGTTTTTCTAGGTTAAACCGTTCCTTTGCAGTAACCGTTTTCATGTTTAGGTTTCACTCTGTTTTTCTCCTATATGGATACATGTAGTTGGAACTCTAAATCAAACACGGTTTGTGCTAGCTCTTTGAAACTTGGCACAACAATGTAGTTCCAAGTTCTATCGCTATGGTTTGTGTCCTATTGAAGTAGCCCCAAGCAGAGACTGACGAGAATCACTTTCATTGAAAGGGGTTGCCAAGCTTCCAAAAAACTACGAGTTTCCTGAAACCTCAGCAAACATTTTTTTC